>NC_134854.1:159807723-159895223 GCF_049852395.1 Peromyscus maniculatus bairdii | reverse complement strand
ATGTGCTTGGTTCATTTTCAGCCACAGAAAGCAAAATGCTCCCTCACAAGTGAGCTGCACTGGGCAGATGGGTTTGTGATTGTGTATGACATCAGTGACAGGCCTTCCTTTGCTTTTGCAAAAGCCCTTATCTACAGAATTCGGGAGCCACCGACGACTCATTGTAAAAGGTAAGGCATTTCATTCCCATCTCCTTTCCATTTTAGTAAATCATCATCGTGCCCTGAGCATCATTAGGAAGAATTTAATACAGACTTCCAATTACAAAATTTAACAGCCCTGAACAATTCACCTTCCCATTCCACAGGAGTTACACACGTAGTAAAAGGAATCAGATGAGAATGCTTTATATCCTGGCTGACATAAACAGTTACTTGCCCCGAGTAAATGGCCATTTTACAAGACAGCTTCTATTGTTAACATGACACTCACTAGCAAAATAATGGTCCTCTGTACAGTGGGTACTTCACGCATCCACCTTTCCTTTTCATTCTCACGAAAATGTTAAGGATTCTAAATAAATCCAGATTTATTTTGTTTGGTATCTTGTGAAATCCAATTCCTCATTACTGGTTGCTCAGAATGTCACAGCAAAAACAGATTGAATAGTCAACCATCTACACATGGCAAGGGTAGAGATACATTTTTCTCCACTCTCCCCCCTGAGATAAAAACATGGTCAACAGTCCACTGTTAACTGTCTTGGTTATAATATTAATGCAACTCCACTTAGTTAAAAGGGAGGTTTATTTTGTGGGGTAACTTACAAGTGAAGGGATAGGTTACAGGATCTGGGAAAGGTGTAGCTCAGTCCAGCAATGTTCTCTGGAGAACTCTGCTTGGTCTACCTCCAGTGTCCACTGTCCAGGAACCAAGAGAGCTCCCCCATCCAGATCTCCGGTCTTCAGGGGTCCTCTCTCAGCTCTGCTTTGTGGGTGTGACAGTTACTGAAGCCTCAAAGGGGGTGATATTTCTAGGTCAAAGCTGGAAAGGCTACCCACTTCAGTCTTGGCACACAGAACAGTGAAGGAAGGTGACTGTATTTAGAGAGCTTTTGCTCTATTAATGAAACACTTTGGTGTTTGAAGTTCTTAGTTTAATTTCCTTTATTTTTGTTATTTCAGCATTTCTCATTTAAAGTGTTCATTTTCATTCAAATGCCAATGTGAGGAGTTACACGAGTTCGTATCAGTGTTGCCCATTAAGTCTAGGATGATGGTATAATTGAGTAGGGCTTCAAGCTGCCAATCTTATTACTGTAAATCACTACCTGGATTTAACATAGCATCTGCAAATGACAACTGAATTAGTTAGTTACTTTCACATAGATGTGACAATGTACCCAGTAGAAAAAGTTTAAGGTATGATGGACTTATGCTGGCTTGTGGCTTCAATTTACCAGTCTATGTCATATGTCTTTATGTTTCTGGACTTTGGATCAGGTAGAATCTTATGGTTCTGTGGTGGGGACTATTTACCTATTTTGCTTAGCACATAAAAAGACAAAATGGGAAAGATTACAGCCATCCCTGGTTACTATACCTATCCTGAAAGAAAGAAAACTTGCAAGCTATGCCAAACTCTAAACTTTGAGAGCCTTGTTTGTGTGATTTATTCCATTCTGTAGAAAATGATTCTATAGAAGTAGGGATATGTGTCTCTAAACACATACATGGCCATGGCCAAGGAAATAATACCTACTAGGATTTACTTTTGACTCTGTTCTTTGGATATAAACTTACATTACTTCTTAGAGTCACTGAAACCATCTTGAAAAAGTTACTCATTGTGTTTCAGGATGGTGGAACCAGCTGTGGTTTTAGTTGGCAACAAGCAAGACCTCTGCCACACGCGACAGGTTGGCTGGGATGAAGGACAAAAGCTAGCGATAGATTTCCGCTGCCAATTCTGTGAGCTGTCTGCAGCAGAGCAGTACCTGGAGGTGGAGGTGATGTTTCTCAGACTCATCAAGGACATTCTGATGATCTTCAAACACAAGGAGAAGAGGAGACCCAGTGGGTCTAAATCAATGGCCAAATTGATCAATAACGTATTTGGAAAGAGAAGGAAATCTGTTTAGTAGACATGTAATCTAGGGGACTTGGTCCATCAGAGAGTTTCAAACACTTAGATGAAAAACTTATGATTTATACAACTCAAAGATTTTTTGGGGATATATGAATAAATGAAAATGAGTTATGGTTGAATTTTAAAATATGTAACTTATCTTTTTGGTTATATCTGGTTCACATTGTTTTTCACATAAACTTTCACTTCTTGTAAAAGCAAATACACACTTGGGTGTATCATTGGAGAGCTGTCCTTCATGCCTTGCTGAGTAATCTCTGCACATGTTGTTCTATTAAAGTACTGTTTTAATGTGTGGTTCACTTTTATATTCTGTCACTGTTTTGAGTAAAACATACAGATATTCATACAGCTAATGCATTGTAGGGCATAAGTTATCAATTGTAAAGTGACTTCATGATATTTAACCGATTTTTGCTTAAAAACATGTTTTATTGTTGGATATGTTAAATTACCTATCCACGAATAAATATTTTACAGTTGATGCAATAATGAAAAAGTTGTTGTATGAATTACTTACTATCTTATAGATGTAAAATATGAAAAAAATATAGCAAATTGAAGGTAATGCAGGAAAGGTTTTTTTGTTTTTTTTTTTGCTGGCTTTCAGTTTGAAGGGATACAGTTCATCATCCAGGGGAGTCCTGATGGCAGGAGTGTGAAGCACCTGGTCACACTGCATGACCAATCAAGCAGCTGAGAGAGATAAATGCTCATGCTCACCTGACTTTCTCCTTAATTTTCTTTTTAATGGTCCTGGGAAACCAAGCATCCAGGGCAGGTCTTCCCTTCTCAGTGAGGCCTCCTGGGAACCAGCCTCACAGACTTGAACAATTGTGTGTCTCCTAGGTGACCCCAAACCTGACAGGTATACAGTGAAGATCCGCCTCTGCAGTCACAGAAGACATTGCTCACAAAGAATTCATGGATAGCATTAAGATACTTTAGAAACAAAATGTTATCTAGTTTAATTTATTTAGGGGAATAAAGGTTATCCAGTTTGTTTTTTATTGTTTTAATAAAAACTGTGACCATAAGCAACTTCAGGAAGAATGCATTTATTTATTTATTTATTTTTTTATAGTTTTTATCCTCTCATGGAAAGAAGCCAGAGCAGGAGCTTGAAGCAGAATCCACAGATGAATGCTGCTCACTGGCTCGCTCCCTGCGGCTTACTTAACCACCTTCATGATATATCCAGGCTCATCTGATTGCACTTGTGCTCATCTCATTGTGCTTTTGACAGTGGTTTGGGCTCTCCTACACCAATTAGCAATCAGGCCAATGTGGTAGGCAATTCTGTGATAGAGATGTTCTCTTCCCAGATTGTGCCATCTTGACAATAACTAACCAGTACAATTGATAAATTTACAACTTTGAAGGCCTTGCTACTGTGAAGGCTGATTTTTTTTGTATAAGATGCAAACTTTATCAAATCTCATGGGTTAACATTTTCTTCTAAGACAATGGTGGACCTTCTAAACCATAGTAGACTCTCACTATTATACTTTTCTACCACTCTGAAGCTGTTTGTCTAGCGTCTGACAAAATGTTGATCATTATGATTGGTTCTCAGATAAATAAAATTCAAACTATAGGCAATGATGTACTCATACTTGGTTACTGTGTGAGAACAGGAGCTTGGGGACCATAACAGAAGAAGCTTTTGGGTAGAGGATGGTAAGCTGGAATGGAACAAGGTGACCAAAAGAAGAGAATCTATAGACATTAGCTCACTCAGCATAAGCCACAATTTAACATATTAGGAAGGATACCTTGAGATATTACTGTTTCTTAAAAATCTGACCTTATATCATTTACTAAACTTTTCTATTTCAATATATTTACCTATAAATTTCACAGTCTCATTTTCTTTATAGTTGCATACTATTCCATCATGTATATATGCTACATTTTCTTTATGTATTCATCAGTTAAAGGAAATTCAGGTTGTTTCAATTTCCTAAGTGTTATGAATAGAGAGTCAATGAACATGTCTGAGCAAATATCTGTTAAGTTGGAAGTCAAGTTCCTTGAACCATATGCTAAGGAGTGGTACAGCTGGCTTATGTGGTATATTTAATTTAGCTTTTGGAGAAATCTCAACATTGATTTCCAGACTGGCTGTACCAGTTTACAATTCTGCCAACAGTGAATGGAAGTTCCTCTTTCCACATATCCTCTAGGGCATGTGTGATAGGTTGTGTGTTGATCCTTGACATTCTGACTGGGGTGAGATGAAATCTCAAAGTAGTTTTAATTTTCATTGCTCTAATTTCTTACAATGATGAATGTTTTATAAGATGTTCTGTGCATTTTAATTTATTTTGGGAATTCTCTATTCAAATGCATTGCCTGATTTGTAACTGTGTCTTTTATTTGCTTCACTATTTGTTTTAATATTCTGGATATTAATCCCCTATCAGATGTATATATGGAAAAGATTCTCTCCAACTCTATGAGTCTCTTCTTTGCTGGCTTAATTCTTTAGCTGTGCAGAAAATTTTTAGTTTTATTAAGTTCCATTTCCAGGTTGATGTCTTTAATTTCTGGGCAAATGGAGTCCTGTTCATAAAGTCCTTTCCTACACAGATATCTTGAAGGGGTACTACCTGTGTCTTCTAGCAGTTCAGTGTTTCAGGTTTCATATTGAGTTCTTTGAGCCATTTGGCCTTAGATTTTGTGCAAGGTGATAGCTATGGATCTAATTTCATTCTTCTACATGGATTCATGTTGCTGGACAGTGACTTATCTTTGTTAATTGTACTCTGATGGGTATGCACATGAGAGGCTAAAATCTCTGAGAGATCTAGCCAAATACATTTCCCTCAGACATTTTTACAATGTTTTATTTTTTTCGTTTGTTTTTTATCTTCCAGTCTTAACTCTTAACAGATCTCTGACCTACTGGTCAAACATCTACTGTCTAGAAATTAATGTGTTCCATACTAACCTACTCTGTAAGGTAGACAGTAATGCTTGCTGTATTAAACTTGACAATTGCACAATTTCTTTCTTCTGGTGAATGCCATGTTCTATCTGTATAGTAGGACATGACATACTATAGATGTAACTAACCATCTTATTAAATAAGAAACACAGAAACAATGTAAAAGAGAAAGCCGAGAGGTCAGAGCTCAGAGCTAAAATCTCACCCTTCCGCCTGCGGTGTCCCAGCTTCCCGAAAGAGACCTACTTCCTGTCTGTTCATTTTTTTTTTTTTTTTTATAGTATGTTGTTCTGCCTTCTCATTGGTTGTAAACCCAAACACATGACTGCCTCGTCACTGTCTGAATGTACAGCCCCCTAGGTCTTAAAGGCATATGTCTCCAATGCTGGCTGTATCCCTGAACACACAGAGATCTATGGGATTAAAGGCGTGTGCCACCACCGCCACACTCTTGCTATGGCTCTAATAGCTCTGACCCCCAAACAACTTTATTTATTAACATACAATTAAAATAATATTTCAGTACAATTAGATTACCACCACAACATACAGGTCCTGTGGTAGGTAGGTATGCTAATTAAAAGTGAAAGCTTTCTGTCTAGAAGAAGCCACTGCTACATGAGTGGGAAATAAATTTCATTTGTGTGATTTATCCTAGAAAATTCAATGATGGACTTCGTGTTCACTTACTTTTAGGAATTTTGTTGATCTTTTATATCACTATTGATATTATATATTTGATATTGACTATGTAACACACGAGCTACATGTTAACACTATATAATTGTGTATGCATGTGAGTGTGTGTGTGTGTGTGTGTGTGTGTGTGTGTGTGTGTGTGTGTGTGTTTATGAGTATATGTGAATGCAGGTACTTATGGAGGCTGGAATAGAGAGTAGGATCCCTGGAGAGTGAGTTCCAGCCAACTCGGGGTTAATGAACATGGGTGCTGGGAATTGAACTCTGTTCCTCTGCAATAGCAAAAACCATTCTTTACTGCTGATCAATCTCTCCAGTCTCAATTGCTGTGGATATCGTTCTATATAAATAAAACACTGATGGCCAGTGACCATACAGGAAGTGTAGGCGGGCAAGGAGAGAGGAGAATTGGGGAAACAGGAAGAAGGAGGGAGAGACACTGCAGCCACCACCAGGACAAGCAGCATGTAAAGACGCCAGTAAGCCACCAGCCACGTGGCAAGGTATAGATTTATAGAAATGGGTTAATTTAAGATATAAGAACAGTTAACAAGAAGCTTGCCACGGCCATACAGTTTATAACTAATATAAGCGTCTGAATGATTATTTTATACGTGGATTGTGGGACTGCGGGGCTTGGTGGAGCCTGGAGAGAAGCCCTCCAGCAACACTCAATTATTTCCTTTTCAGAGATTTTCCCTTCACTCTTTAAAATCTTTTTTATAGCTAAGTGAAATTACTTGAGGATGATTTTGCCTTAAATAATAAAAATATTTTTGAAATATATGAAAATGTTTATGTTTAAACAGTTTCCAAATTAGCTAATGTTTAATCAACATATTTTTTTTTATGATCAATTGAAGTAAAATTTCTCTGTTAAGGGTGTGACTTTTGGATCTGCAGGGATGGCTCAGAAGTTAGGGGCACTGGCTGCTCTTGCAGAAGACCTGTGTTCAATCCACAGCACCCATTTGGCAGCTCACAACTGTCTCCATTTGACTCCATTTCCTAGGGGATTTGACACCCTCCTCCAGCCTCTGCAGACACTGCACACACACATATTCAGACAATCACTCATCTATACATGAAGTAAAAGGAAATAAAACCTCAAAAATATATAAAACTATATTTTAATGTATTTTTAAAAACAAAGCAAAAGGATACAAGTTTTATTTTAATTAAATATATACAAAATATTAAAAATTTTACTGGTTAGATTCTGATATTTTAGTAAGATAATTTCAAATGATATATCTTTTTTTTTTCAGTTTTTTGAGACATAGTTTTTTTGTGTAGCTTTGGCACCTTTCCTGGAATTCACTCTGCAGCCCAGGCTGGCCTTGAACTCAAGAGATCTGCCTGCCTCTGCCTCCCGAGTGCTGGGATTAAAGGCTTGTGCCACCACTACCCAGCTCAAATGATATATCTTGTTATAAACAATAGCTGAAATGTCATGATAAGAACTTTTCAAAGCTTTTTTTTTTTTTCATGATGTTCCTTGTTTGGGGAGCCCCTGACAGTGGGACCAGGACTTATCCAGGGTACATGAAATGACTTTTTGGAGCACATTCCCTAGGGTATGATTCCTTGCTCAGCCTTGACACAGGGAGAGGGGACTGGTCCTGCCTCAACTTAGTATGCCAGACTTTGTTGACTTCTCAAGGGAGGCCTTACCCTCTCTGAGGAGTAGATGGGGGGTGGGATGGGGAGAGGTGGGGGGTGAAAGAGAAGGGGAGGCAGGGGGAACCGGGATTGGTCTGTAAAAGGAAAAAAGAAACTTTTTGAAAAATAATTTTATAAAAGAAATAATGATTGGTTATTTCTTAGAATGATATTTAAAGTCTTATGCTGATTCATTTTGGGTAATGAGACAGCTCAAAAACATTGTCAACTACCTTTTTGTGTTTCCTTGTTATCCAATTAAAATGTTCCTATTTGTTCCGCCCACTGGGCTTTGTTTATGGGTCTGTGTTTTGACTCTCAGTACATGGGAGCAATTAAAAATATAACATGCAAATCCGTGTTAGAGGAGACAGACCTCCATCATTTTCTGTCTTTTTGGGATTCTGTTTTGGGAACTTCTGGTCAACATGCACTGGGCTGCCCAGTGGCACCAGGCTGGGATGTCCTGTGGAATCTGTTAACATACACCCAGTAGATTTATGAATAAACTGGGTGATTGCAAGTGCCAACATTTGGGATCTCTGTGAATCCAGGTGGAGTAGAGATGAGTTCCTTACTCCCATTGGATTTGTTCCTAATTCCAGACTTGATTTTGGGATACAAGTTGACATTACATGGAATTTGTCCCCTGGTAGTAAACTAACAAGAAGAGACAATTCATTAAAATCTTCAGCAACCCAGTCAACATTGCATGCTTGGCTTTCCTACAAGAGAAAAATAGGTTAAATAAGAAAGCCTCCAAGCAGAGTCAATTGCATAACTTGAAAATGCCCCAGTACCATTTTCTTTGGACTAGAGTTCACCAGCAAAACAATTTGAAGAACTTTAAAAATAAGAAGTTTCAAATTTTCAATGTGAAAGAAAAGCTTCTATCCACAGAAAAACAAATACATCAGCATTAGCCCATGAAGTATCATAAGTTGTAGGTAGAAAATATACCTATAAATCTCAAAGGATGTTAAGCTCTGTCACTAGGCCTGGAACAGCCTGTGCTGCTTCTAGTGAAAAAAGGATGCTGTCATTCACTGTGGATGAGCCTCAGTGACATAAGACATAATGAGGGCCAACAGCTGAGGAAGGCATCACCAAAGGGGAGGGGTCCTTAAAATGGTTTTGATTTAATACAAGGCATGCACTATTAATAAAGAGGTTGAATGATACCTGTATGTTTTATAGGTTTATAAATTGGCTGTAGTAAAATATTTTACATCTTAGATCACTAAGTTTTGTTTCAGCTGATTATGGGAGATATCTATCTAGAGTTGACTGAATTGTATTAATCTGAACCTAGTTTAATGATGCCTTAACATTTTTATGGGGGAATTTAATGTTTGCAATATCCTTGTTCCTTATTTGAAAGCGTGACTTATAGGTTTCTCATCTTCCTTAAATTATAAAATCCTTCAGCTAATAAAGGAAAATGATTATAGTTTGCAAAAAAGGCAAAGTCATTTAACAATCCATATAACTGTCTATTGTAGGGCTTTGCATAATAATTGTAATTTAGCTATTAGAGATTCTAAAGGCAGTTATCAGTCATACTCTACAATTCTGGAGGAATCAGGCAGGTCCCAAATTATTTAAAGTATTTTAAATTCTCAAAGAAAAAGTCACGCCATAAATTTGAAATATTCAGTATCAGGACAAGATATTATTTCATAGGAAAAGGAAAAGTCCCTCATAATTTTCAAATGTTTAAGCCACCAAATAGATTTGTTTTCCTCATTTTGGATATAAAATTTATTTTACTAATAAACACAAGGTTCATATTAAACATACGTTCCTTCATGGAAGAATGAATGAGCTAGATATCATCATGGTGACATGGAATTGTCAGAGTCTAGGACAGTGAAGTGCAAATGTCAAGGCTACCAAGGAAGGAACTGAAGATCAGAGAGCAGTGAAGCGTCCTATCATTGCCTGCCAATACAGTCATGACTTTTGTGTAGTTCTTAGGCTCACCAAGAGCATTCCATAACTAGACAAATAATATCTTTAAAACATATAAATTCATCTTCAAATCTCTTTGAGTATAGGCTTATTCTCAAGGTTATAAATTATTTACATTTAGAAATATGGGCCATCTGCACATTTAATAAAATGCTAATTAGTTTAGAAATATGAAAATTACTATGGGGATCCTTAAAAATCAAAATACCACAATGTGAACCATAGATCCTATGTGTGTACAAATACGGGTGTAGACCCAAAGGAAAATAAATCAGTAACTTGAAGTGATACCTGCTCTTCTGTTTTCCTTGTGGCATTGTTCACAATGGCCAGAATATGGAATCAACTCACATAGTGATTGTTTTTATATTCCACGAGCTTATTCTATTAAGCTATATAATCTATATTTGATGCTGGCTTGTGTTAGAAATGCTATTATTTTCTCTCCCCCCCCCCCATTTTTTCTTCCATTGAAAATAGATTCTTCCTAATGGTATTCTGCTATACTCATAGACTGGTGCCTACCCCAATCTTCATCATAAAGGCTTCCTTTTGGGGCTGGTGGGAGCAGATGCAGAGACCCACAGTCAAACCTTGGGCTGAGAGAACCAAAATTAGAAATCTCCATCAGGTCCTCCCCTTGGAGCTCAGGAAACCCACAGAAGAGGGGGAGGAAGGATTATAGGTGCCAGAGGGGTCGAGAGCACCACAAGAACATGGCCCACACAATCATCTAAGCAGGGCTCATAGGGACTCACAGAGACTCAAGCGACAATCACTGAGCTGCATGGGTCTGAGCTAGGTCCTCTGCGTACATGGTATGGTTGTGTAGCTTGGGGTTCTTGTGGGACTGCCACAGTGGGAGCGGCTGACTGCTTTTGGGACTGTTTTCCTCCTACCGGGTTGCCGCATCCAGACTCAAAATGAGGGGTTGTGTCTAGCCTTAGTGTCACTTGTTATGCTGTGTTTGATTGATAACCTTGAGAGGCCTACGTTTTTTCTGAATGGAAAAGAGAAGTGGATCTGGGGAGGAGGAGACAGAGGAGGACTGGGAGGAGTGGAGAAGAAGAAACTGTGGTTTGGATATAATTATGAGAAGAATAAATAAAAAGAATAGAAAATAGATTCTTTTCTCCTACAATATGTCCTGATATATCCTCCAGTTTGAAATTTGAAAACATTGAAATAAATTAGAAGTAAATATTATACTCAAATCAATATATCAAAATTATCCATCTTTTTTAGTTATTGATATGGTGAAACATAGAACACAAATCTTCATTATAACATGCCAGACAGCTCAGTGGGAAAAGGTGCTGGCTACCAAGCCTGGTGACCTAAATTCTAACCCTGGAACCACACATAACAGAAGGATAGAACCAACTTTCACAAGTGTCTTCTGTCTTCCACATGTGCCATGGCCCACAAAAGTCCAAGTAAATAAAGAAATGTTCAAAAATTAAAATACAAACAAAACAAAACAAAGAAAATATGAGGGATATTTATTTACTCAAATGTATCAAAGGCTAACTTTGTAGGTCTGAGTTGGTGTCAGAAGCCTTAACTCAGTTAAACAGTCATTCTAAACAAAAAGTTGGCCATCCTCAACCTGGAGACTCATGATAACATTTCCAGAGATGACCCATGAATCTTATTAAAAACAGTTGCTATGGCTTCTCATTGTTATAAACCACAAGTTTCTGTTAAGAAATTACTTTTTAAAATTTAAAACACCATACATAGCCTTACAGTAGCCAGCTCATTCCAATCTGAGAGGCCTGTGCTGCTTCCCTGGGGCCATGGTGACAACTGAGACTAAGCTCTTGCTGATGGCCATGTGTGTGTCCATGGGTCTGATTCAGTTGGGGTCCATGTTGATGTCTGTTGCCTGTGTTACAGAGTTCCATGTGAACCATATGTTGAAACCCATGTATGATCTACTGGAGCATGTGAAGGGACTGGTCCTGGGGAACCATAGCTGCAGGATCTCCATGATTCAGGGCAATGGCAGAATATCCAAGAGGAGATTCAGTGAGGGTCCAGCATGGATGATGTACCAGAAGCCAGGGGCCTTGAATCAGACCAACAATTCAGTATATAATGATTGTTTTGCAAATAAAGCTATTTGGACAAAAGGCTATAACACATAATGCACAGCAGCTTCCAGGGCCATGAAGAAAAATGAAGAGGTGATGGAAAGGTAGGAAAGAATGGAGGGAAGTAATTTTTTTTGTTGTTTGTTTTCAAATTAATATTTTTTATTTTATTTTTAAAACTTTTTAGAAGTTTTCCTTGGGAGAGGCACTATCAGAGTGAAGGGTGGATATGAAATCACTGGGAAATGAGTGTTTGAGGGTACATAATGTGACATTCCCAAAGAATCAGTAAAAATTATGTTTAAATTAAAAAAAATTAAAAACATGTTTATAGAATAAAACTAATGTAAGTGTGCAAGCATATGCATAAAATATGTGTAGATAAAATCATAAACACATGATTTTATATATTTAAAATTAAATACTGGCAATACATCAATGAATCTATCTTTCATAAAAGATATAAAGTTTAAAAGGCAAACAACTAATGGGATAACAAAGAAAAAGAAGAAAGGGGGGCGAGCAGATTTGAGAACAATATCTTTCAAAATGATAAAACTGAAAAAAGGTGATTCTTGAATAGACTGATTTAAGAAGAAAAAAGAAAAAGAAATAAAGTTTTGAAATAATGATAATAAATACAAACATCACGCCCTTCATTTGAGTTGCGAACAATGAATAATGTTCATTATCAGTGTTAGTGAAGTGGGTGGACATGATGTAAAGGTAATAGTGAGTGAATATAAGATACTGTATTCAAAGATACTATATTTTTCAACACATATCAGATATTGGAGAATTAGAATATTAGGCCTGAAAGCATTATAAGTGGAAATTTTTATATCAAGAGAAAAGACCGTATGTAACCACCTTTAATGGTAGAAGTTACACCCGCCACACAGAAATTGTCTAGTGTGCCTGTTTTTTTTTTCTTCTGCATAGCAGTTAGGAAGTTGTGTGTAGAGTGATCTCATCACAAAACTTAGATAATCCATTTCTTCAAAGAGCAACATCTATCATTATCTGCTATATATCTTGCTTATCACCACCCAATCTAATTATCTATGGATCTTTTGTGTGTTTCTTTCCAATAATTTATAAAATAAATGAGATATTTTAATATATTAAATTTACATTAATTATTTTTAATTATGTACCTTTGTGTGTGGGTATGTACATATGAGTACAGGTGGCCAGAAACGCTAGAAGAGAGCACCAGATCCCCTTGAGTGGGAGGAATAGGTGGTTGTGACTCACCCAGCATGAGTGCTGGGAACCAAAATTTTATCCTCTTAAAGAGTACTTCACACTCATAAACTCAGAGCCATCTCTACAGCCATTGAACATTTTAATTTTAATTGAATTTTGTATTATTCTGCCTAGCATAGGCACACAAGCATACCAAAACATATTTACTAAGATAAGTGTATAAGCACAAATTTATTTCATGATGTAGTCTTGTCTTTGCAGTGTAGGTTAATTGAGAGAGTTGAAAGCAGATTATATTTTATCTCCCCAAAATTATATTTAATATTAACTAATTTATTAGCTTTGTATGTATAGAATTACTACACACACTGTATTATCTAATGATATTTAAATGATGGGTACTAAATTTGGAACACATGCAAAAATAACAGAAATAATTATGTTTCTTTGTGGTGATTCAAAATTCATTAAAAAAACTTTGAAGAAAAAAATAGAAACATATCCAGTAGGGAAAACTGATAATGACTAGGAATGGAGGTAAGTGGTAGAGACTGTTAATGAGTTATTGGTTCAGAAAATAAAAGCTTGCATGAAACTGAAAAGCCAGTTAATAGGAAATATACCCTTTTATTTTTTATTTTTTTAATTTTGCACAAAGCCCCAATTGGGGCAGAAAAATTTGTAGGATTCATTCACAACATGTAACTGGCACCTTCTGTTCACGCAGCTACTCTCCATTTCCCCAGTTCTGTGGCCCAATGCAACCAATATTCTGTCTTCTATAAACTTGGCTACTTTAGATTCCTCACGATAAACAGAATCATGTGACATTTGTCCTAAGTGTTTGATTCATTTCACCTTGTGTGATGTCTTCTAAACTGATCCATGGTGCTAAAATACTAGAATCACATTCTTTGTTGAAGTTGAGTGATATCTCTTTGTTTGTGTGCTCCATATCTTCCTCATTCATTGCTCAGTTGATGGATGTGTTTCCCATGTGGCATGTTAACTGGAACAGAGCTGCTAGGAATAAGGAGTACAGACTTTTTCTGGAGCTTTTCCAGTAGTTCTTTGTTTAAGAATTTTTATACAACATCCTGTATGAGTTTAGCCATTTCACATTCCCATCTTTAGTGTAAAGCATTCTCATTTTTTTAATATTTTTGTCAGATATTATCTTTCAAAATGTGTTTCTAGGAATTGTCTGAGCAGATGTGAACTGACACCTCTTGATTTTCATCTCCTTGACAATTGGTGATGCTCTACGCCTTTCCATGCACCTGCCAACCTTTTAGATAACTTCCTTTGGAATTTTTTTTATTCAAGTTCTTTGCTAGTTTTTAATAAAGTGGTTTGTTTTGTTGCTTTGCTAGTGTTTTGTCAAAGATTGACTTTATTTGGACTGTCAGCTCCCCAATAGTGACATAGGGACTTATTATTAATGATGGAAGCTTGACCTTTAGCTGAGGCTTGTTCCCAACTAACTCTTATAACTTAAATTAACCTGTTTATATTAATCTATGTTCTTCCATGTGGCTTTTTACCTCTCTTCCATTTTGTACGTCTGATTTGCTCGTGTCTCGCTGGCATCTCTCACATGCCTAGATTCAACTCCTGAGTTGTTCTATCTCCTGGAGGTTCCACCTAACCTCTCCTAACTAGCCATTGGCCATTTAGCTTTTTGTTAAACCAATCAGAAGGTGCCTTGGTAAAGACACATCTTCACAGTGTACAAAAAGATTATCCTACAACAGGTATATTTTTATTTTAGTTTATGATATATTATATATTGTAGGATAGCTTTGTCTTCTTTAAAGGGTATTGAACTGGATCATCTTTAAAAGTATGAATTCTACATTAGAATTAAACCAATTAAATTAATTAAACCAAAATTAACAGGATACCCTCATGGCTCTAAGACTTTCTAACCCTTTCATGTGTTTTCATTTTGATTTTGTTCTAAGTATCTTAAATTGGCTCATACTTTTATTTCTGAACAACTGAAACACTATTCCACATTTCCCACTTAAAACATAATTATAAATGCATTCCTTGTATTATTGTTCAATTTGTTACATTTCAGTGACAATTGCTCTTTATGCTGTAAGTAGTTAATGGGCCTCCTGATCTGTGTCTAGAATACACGATATATTGGTAGCACATTCCAACCTCTAAATGCCTTTCATGTCAGTATTGGAGATAGCATCAGGCATTTGAAAGCTGGGGCCTATTTATAAAGATATCATCAAAACCTGCCTGATGTAGCAGACTTATGAATCAATTATCTGAACTACACTGGGTGATGTATCTATTTTAGATTTTAGAGTCATATATTTGAAGCCAAACTACAAACAGATAACTATTCAACAGCCTATCATGATTTTTATCTTCATCCTTATATCTATCAAATGTGGAGCCAACAACAAATCTTACTGATTTTTACTTTTAAGAGTTTAAAAAAATTACACACATACAAATTCTCTCTTCTGATCCTCCTTCTCTTTCTGTACACACACACACACACACACACACACACACACACACACACACACACACCAACTTACTTGTTACGTGACAGAAAATACCTGCTCAGACAAAACAAATGAAAATAAAATCCATAACGCGAAGGATCTTTTCTCTGTAGAAAAGAAGCGATGGTTAGATTAAGAAGAATGATGTGTGGTCATATGACAAAGACATGGGAAGGGCTGAAATGCTGGCTGCAACTTGGAAAATGAGGCTTTTTACTATCATAGATGAATACAATAGGAAACATTGATTAGGAAGAGAAAAGAATAGTCTCAGAATTAGATATTATATGCAAGTGGTCTGTAGGGAACCTCCACACAGGAAGTCATGTTGGTAGATGGTAGATAAAATTACAGTATCCATGGCACAAGTCTGACTAAAATTATAATTTAGAGACAGCACAGAAGAAAGACTCAGGAATTACAGCAAGTTCCCAGAACAAGAAGTCTTAGCCTATACTTCCTCCTTCCACCAGACCATTTTTAAAACTATTTTCCTGCAGAAGAGTTGATACAAAATGTGAGAAAGAGACTGCATCATCCTTGTGGATCACATAACCAAATAGCCTCTTAGAGGGTAAGGTCATGTTATCTGTTGTGTGCCCTACTTGAGACAGAACCTCACAGAGAATGTTCCTTTGGGCCCATGACCACTGTAGTAGACAAGGAAATGGAGACAAGTATCAGTGTTTCCTAGACTTTCAAGGTTCCTCACAGAAAGCTCTTTTTGGTCTCACATCCTGAGGTGCTCCAAGGGCCAGAGCAAGAATAAACCACGTTAGATCAGCTGAAAACATAGGAGCTCATGATGCTAGAAGTAGCTCTGTTCCTGTCAGCAGTGCCTAATAAAGGACCCTGTCTGTTATGATTTAAACAGGGCATGTCCCCAAAACATGTTGGTATGTGTGTGTGGGGGCATTTTGTAAGATGATGGGAACTTTAATGGGACCTGGATGCCAGATGTTAGCCAATAGAGGCCACAGTAAATTGCACTGCTCAAATTCTGTGTCCTGATGACACAATGTGACCAGACACTTCAAGTTCCAGATGGGCTGGAATGTTTTATTTCCATCACTATGCCTTACATGCCAGGCTGGCCATTAAATATCCTGAAATACTGGGTGAAGGTAAATTCTTCTCCTAATCTTCTTCTGTCAAGCATTTTGTCATAGACATGAGAACAGCAATTCCCAGTCAAGAACATTGCAAGACTGCACTTGTAAAGCTGATCTGGCTGCTTACATAAATGTGGAGGAAAGATCAGTGTGGTGTGTGGTTCCTTCTTTACCAGTTTTCAGGCTGAGCTTCCGAGTGTATTCCAAAGCCAGTGCCCACAGTGGGAGAATCCACCACATGGGATTCTACACAAATGTTTGTAACATGCTTGTATGAACACTATAACAGTTTATAATGGTTGCCAACTTCATTGGATATGAAATCAGCTGACAGATATTCATCTGGGTCTTTGATGGTACTTCTAGAAAAGGTTAACTGAGGCAAAGTACCTCTCCTAGAGTGGGTGACAACTTCTGGTGGTGGTCCAGATATAAGGAAATTAAAAAAAAAAAAAACCAACAACCTGATATCTGCTCCTCCACCTTGGTTGTGGTGAGCACATCGTTCTGTTTCTGCCACAGCATGAGGGCCAGCTGCCATGGCTCTAGATCATGGTTCTCCAGGAATCCTCTAGGCCTCTAGTGCTAGCTTCTGCTTCTGTCTCTCTGCAGTGCACACAGGCATTGTTGAACTACCCAGATCCTATCATGGAAGCCAGACTGATAAAACCTCCTCTGTAACACATAGAGAACCCTGAATAGTATGGTTATTTTCCTTGTTACAATGACCTGACACAAAGTAGATGAACTGAGAAGGGTTTATTTTGGGTCATAGTTTAGGGCTCAGTCCATCTAGGCAGGATAGTCACAATGGCAAAAACAGCTTGTAGCAAGGAGGCAGATGTGAGCTTTTTGCTGGTCTCAGTGAGCCCAGAAGCTGGGAGCTAGGAATGCTTTAACTCAGCTGGTTCTCTCTTCTTTCCTCTTTTATTCAGTCAGGATCTCTAGTCAAAGAGATGCTGTCACCTATGTTCAGGCTGGGTTCTCTCTCTCTCTCTCTCTCTCTCTCTCTCTCTCTCTCTCTCTCTCTCTCTCTCTCTCTCTCTCTCTCCAGATTTCCTACCTGGAAATGTACTCAAATGACCTGAAGTATGTTACCTGAGAAGTTTCTATTAACCCAAGTTGACAATGAAATTAATAGCAACTGTCACTGTGGTATTTCTAAAATTGTGTGCATTATTCAAGAGTTGCAAAAGAAATACTGTTCAAGGGGCTGGAGTGATAGTACCACAGTTAAGAGCTGATGCTGCTCTTGCAGAGAACCAAGTTGGGAAGCTCATAATTGCCTGTAACTCCAGTTCACGGCATCTGATGCCATCTTCCGGCCTACACATGCATTTGCACTCATGTATGCATACCCACACACATGTACACTGTTCACAATAAAATATCTTCAGAAATAAATACTGTTCATGATTTGGGGAGTACTAAAATGTCTGTATTTTATTTGTTATATGAATTAAACAAAATCTGTGAAGTATTAGATGGCAATATGCAGTGCTTTCAGTACTTAATGTTGCCTCATGAATTAATGAAAACTAAAGACAGCATCAATTCAATCAAAAATAGGTGTAGACAAACAAATGGGTGAAAATGCTGCTTCCCATTGGGACAAATGAGGGCTGCCACTTTGCGCACACTGGTGGCTTTGTCAGATTGGTGACTCTATTTTCTCTTCCTAGGAATCCTTCATTTTTTAAGAGTTCAAATTGAAAGAAAGATCTGACACATAAACTAAAATTAAAGTTATAATACTTTTAGGTCAAATGGAGTGCTTTTTACAAAACTACTCATAGAATAAACCATAAGAATGAAAAACAACAATAACAAAACATAGATAAGTAGCACAGTTGTCAGAGAACAAACTCCATGAGCCAATAACTTAACTGCTGTCTTGAAATGGATAGATATCCATTATGAATGGGATATACATTCTGTATTATCAATTGAGAACTTGAAATTAAAGAGTAGAATGGATGCCCCCAAACTCCTTTAATGTACACTTTCACTGAAGTTTTGTTAAAACCTTGAGGTGGTATTGTGTTCCCCAAAATATTGTGTACCTTAATAAACTTATCTGGGGTCAGAGAACAGAAAAGCCACTAGTTAGGCAGTGATAGCACATACCTTTAATCCTAGCATTCCAGAGGCAGAAATCCATCTGGGATCTCTGTGAGTTCAAGGCCACATTGGAAACAGCCAGGCATGGTGACTCACGCCTTTAATCCCAGGAAGCAAGCCTTTAATCCTAGGGAGTGATGGTAGAAAGCAGAAAGGTATATAAGGCATGAGGACCAGAAACTAGAAGCATTTGGCTGGTTAAGCATTTGGCTGGTTAAGCATTCAGGCTTCTAGCAGCAGTTCAGCTGAGAGCCATTGGGATGAGGACACAGAAGAATCCAGTCTGAGGAAACAGGACCAGCTGAGGATCCGGCGAGGTGAGATAGCTGTGGCTTGTTCTGTCTCTCTGACCTTCCAGTATTCACCCCAATAACTGGCCTCGGGTTTGATTTTATTAATAAGAACTTTTAAGATTCATGCTACAAAACCTTATACATCACTTGCAAAAAGCATGTCTCTGGTGGTTATTGTGTGCATGTGTTTTAGTTTATGGTTTCATACATACTAAGTTATAACAATTTTCTAAATCCTTAGAATAGTGCATTGATAGAAAGGTGGTTTGCTGTACAAAGAGGAAGAAGCAACGAGTAAGAGAAAATTCTATATAAACAAGATTGCGTGCTTGCATACAGCTCTCTCACCTAGGAAGCAAATTGTATTGGTTTATTTAATTTCTCTGAAATGAGTTGACTGCTGTGGGATGGTCTGCATGTCAAATGTGTGCTCTGATTGGTCAATAAATAAAACACTGATTGGCCAGTGGCCAGGCAGGAAGTATAGGTGGGACTAACAGAAAGGAGAATGGAGAGAACAGGAGGGTGGGAGGAGATACTGCTAGCTGCCGCCATGACAAACAGCATGTGAAGACGCCAGTAAACCACGAGCCAAGTGGCAAGGTATAGATTTATAGAAATGGATTAATTTAAGATGTAAGAACTAGATAGCTAGAAGCCTGAGCCATTAGGCCAAACAGTTTAAATAATATAAGCATCTGTGTGTTTATTTTATATGTGGGCTATCAGACTGCTGGGGCTTGACGGGACCCGGAGAGAAAACTCTCCAGCTACAAGTTGACAGTTGAATTGTGGGTATGCTATTGGAAACTGTACGGTCTCTACAATATGAGAGTCTGTGTCACACCATGATACTATTTCTGGGTGGACATGAGCAAATGTCACCTCACTCCAGGCAGGGAACCACCAGCAAACCAAAGTACTGATCCCAGCAATGTCTAACTTGGTGAACCAACTTGTTTTTGTTTTTTGGTTACTTACAGGATCATGGGTAAGCAGTTACTTACAGAAGCATGTACAACACAAATACAGCTGCATTTCTCAACACCCACCTCAGCATGGGCAATAACTCAGAAAATTGGGAGCCTTGGAGTTTTCTGGGTGACTGGTTGCCAGTTTGACATGTGGGACAGGGTTATCTCAGTATTCCTTATATCAACTTTAGGAGGGAGTTGCCTTGTGCACATAATAAGCACATGGACTTCCTGAGCCTTTCCAATGAGCTTCCCTCCAGAACTGAATGTTTCAACATTGCTCACAACAAAAGTTACATCACTGGTCAGTTTGAAGTCTACAGGGTGTATCGAGAGTTTTCCTGCCTTGCCCACAGTCAGGACAAATCTTTGTCACCCACCAGTCCCACAGCCGTTCAGACCCAACCAAGTAAACACAGAGACTTCTATTGGTTACAAACTGTATGGCCGTGGCAGGCTTCTTACTAACTGTTCTTATAGCTTAAATTAATCCATTTCCATAAATCTATACCTTGCCATGTAGCTCATGGCTTACTGGCATCTTCACATGCTGCTTGTCCTGGCGGTGGCTGGCAGTGACTCCTTCTGCCTTCCTGTTCTTTTATTTCTCCTCTCTGTTAGTCCCACCTATACTTCCTGCCTGGCCACTGGCCAATCAGTGTTTTATTTATTGACCAATCAGAGCAACTTGACATACAGACCATCCCACAGCACAGACAAATGCAGACCATCTCAGACACCTGCACTCAGGCCTGTGGTCCTAATCATCCTCTATTCGGACCTGCTGGGTAAAGCCGCGAGAAACCCGAAAACAGGCTCCCACAGGACATACAGAACATCCCACAGCAACAGGGCACTGAAAAACAAGTTGTAGCTTGAGTGAAATTTATTAAATGAACCGCAAAGCAGATTACATCATAAGTCACAGACATAAACAGCCTGAAATCTGCTTTCTTTGCTGGACTTTCAAAGTACCAAATATTTCAGAACTCTTCAGTCTGCAAATCTTTTCTCAGAATTTGATTAAACATTATTTTTTTCTCTCTTCTCAAAAACTTCTAATATATTTACATCATTCCTCTCCTTTCTGTAACTGACAGATCAACTTATTTTCTCTCTGACTAGGTAGTCTCTCTACCGATTATCATAAGGAAGTCAGTGTTCAGGGCAAGCCTCCGTAAGCAGTGTGTGGGAACACATTTACAAAGTTCTTCACAGCCTAGCACAATAAAACTATCAGACTTTGGGAATATAAAGAAATCCTGTAATTTTGTTTCTCCCCCTGCCCATTTTTTCTCTAGTTTTGTTTCTTTTTTGTCCTTTTCTTAAAATAAAAAAGAGAAAAGCCCTGCCCCTCCCCTCTATTTTTCTGTTATGTCAATTATAACAGCTTTCAAAGAGTTAACATTATTGACCATCCCCTAATAGTCTCTTTATTTTTACACAGCTATAATGCACTCTGTGTTATCTGGTGTGTGCCAAGTAACTGGACTTCAGCTCATCACAGAAAGCAAACAAACCTTGAGCTGAACTTAACTTTTCCTCTTAATTATAGTGAATATACATATGATGGGAATAAGTTCCACTAGCAGAAGCACATGCTTGCATGCACGAGCCCACACGCACGTGCACACATATGTGCACCTCACAAACATACTTTTTCTTTCTGTTTCTTTTCTCCCTTTCCTTCTTCCTTCCTGTCTCACTATTCATTCCTATAAAGCGGATCCAAGGGACTAGAGAGTTGGCACTTGTTGCTCTTCCAGAGGACCCAGGTTCAATTCCTAGTCCTCCATGGTAGCTCACAATTGTCTCACTTCCACAAACAGCAAACACACAGGCACAGCAGTCATGCACATAAAATAATAAAATAAATAAGTCTAAAAAAAATACACAAATGAAGCCAGGCGGTGGTGGCGCACGCCTTTAATCCCAGCACTTGGGAGGCAGAGGCAGGCGGATCTTTGTGAGTTCGAGGCCAGCCTGGTCTCCAAAGCGAGTTCCAGGAAAGGCGCAAAGCTACACAGAGAAACCCTGTCTCGAAAAAATAGCAAAAACAAAACAAAACAAAACAAAACAAAAAAACCCCAAAAAACCACACAAATGTTCCAAGGCACAAAACAGGCCTACATATAACAGGAGAAGACTGACATGGAAAAAATGAGCAGATTTTGAGTGGATTTCTAGGACCTATAAAACAGTCACCCGGGACTTTGTGAAAACAATGAAGGTCTCTTTAGAAACGAAGTATCTCCAAGCTTCCCAACTGTTTGCTGCCCTCCTGACTTTTATGTTGGATGTCTACTTAGTAGAATAATGGAGGTATATCTGCTTCTCATTAAAGTTTTAGAGAGTCTGGTAGCAACTTCTATTTGTTGTAACAGTTAAAATTTGGTGATGAAAATTGTATTTTTTTAAATTAGAGATAATAAATGAGATAGAAAATATAAAGCAATATTGTACTGACCAGCAACAAAAAGTAGACAGGAGTTTTTGTTATTGTTTTTTCTTTTCTTTTTTTTTAAACTTTTATTGGTTCTGTGGATTCACATCATTCAGTATGATCCCATTTATCTCCCCATCCCCTCACATCCACCCTCTGCCCTTGCAACCTCCCTCCCCAGACAAAACCACATTTAAAAGAAAAAAAAAAGCCAAACAAAACAAAACAAAAGCGAAAAAAGAAGAATCTTGTTATGGATGCTGTAGTGTGACCCACTGAGACATACAGTTTACTCCTTAGTCCATTCATCTTTGCTTGCAAAGTGTTCAGCACCAGAAGCCATTGGTCTGTCTCCAGGTCTCTGGTTTCTGCCATACCACCGATAATGAGGTCTCACTGGGGCTCCTCTTGGATATCCTGTTGTTGTCCTGTGTCTTGGAGATCCTGCTGTTGTGGATCTGTAAGTTTGTCCCCTTCACAAGCTCCAACAGTTCATAGATTCAGTGGATGTTAGAATGTGCTAACTCAGCCCTGGTTCTGGGCCTGGATGGTAGTTGGGTTGGTCAGCTCACAAGCTTTACCTCATCATCACTGCCTGGTTGATCTCTCCAGCACCTCCAGTAAGCACCTGAAAGCTCCAGAACAAAAAGAAGCAAACATACCCAAGAGAAGTAGAAAATAGGAAATAATCAAACTGAGGGCTGAAACTAATAAAATAGAAACAAAGAGAAAAATACAAAGAATCAATGAAAAAAAGAGTTAGTCTTTGAAAAAAATCAACAAGATAGACAAACCCTTATCTAGACTAGCCAAAAGGCAGAGAGAGAGAATCCAAATTAACAAAATCAGAAATGAAAAAGGGACAGAACAACAGACACCAAGGAAATACAGAGAATCATCAGGTCACACTTTAAAAACCTGTACTCCACAAAATCAGAAAATTTAAAAGAAATGTACCACATATCAAAATTAAATCAAGACCAGATAAACAATTCAAATAGACCTATAACTCCTAAGGAAATAGAAACAGTCATTAACACCCCCCCCCCAAAAAAAAGCCCAGGGCCAGATGATTTCAGCACCGAATCCTACCAGACTTTCAAAGAAGAGCTAATACCAATACTCCTCAAATTATTTCACACAATAGAAATGGAACGTTGCCAGATTCTTTTTTTATGAGGCATCAGTCACCCTGATACCCAAACCACACAAAGAATCAACAAAGAATGAGAATTACAGACCAGTTTCCCTCATGAACATTGATGCAAAAATACTCAATAAAATACTGGCAAACCGAATCCAAGTACACATCAAAAAGGTCATCTACCATGATCAAGTAGGCTTCATCCCAGATATCCAGGGATGGTTCAACATATAAAACTCTATCAGTATAATCCACCATATAAACAAACTGAAAGAAAAAAACCCACATGATCGATCATCTCATTAGATGGTGAAAAAGCCTTTGACAAAATCCAACACCCCTTCGTGGCAAACCATTCTTAACCCCACTTTGCTTTGCTTTAATGGACTGTATTTTTCTAATGGTGCTAATAAAACCTTACACTAGGGGGCGATGTTTTGTCAGTCTAGGGTCATTCAAAAGGAATGAATAATGGTAACAAATTGTACCATTTACTTCACACTAATGGAGAACGAAGACATCTGAGCTAGTAGTTAGTACCAAGTCCTAGTTTCTTCATTAATCTTGTGTGTGAACATGAAGATATTTAGTTCTCCCGGTTCGCTTCCTCAAGAAGCTGCTCTCACCATATCCAAAATGGTTCAGAACACCGCTTAAACATATAAAACACGGAGGAAAAAGTGAGCTGCATCAGGAGCTCACAGCTCTCCGGGCTGTACGTTCTGTGCACAACGATGCTTATGTCCTGCTGTAGGTACCAGTGGGAGCACTCAACTCGCTTTTTAATAAAACTCCATAATGGGCAAAATTCAGTTGTTAAATAATTTCTTTTTTATGGAAAAAGCTTTACAATTAACAAGCCGGCTACTGATTCCAATCAGTATCAATTTCTGTGTGGTTATTACAGCTTCCATAAAAATCTGCACTCTATTACCGCAGATTAGGCTGCACCTTAAGGAGCAGCCTCATTAGGTCTGGCTTCACAGAATGAGTGCTGACTGACTGCAAGGCTGCACGTCCGTGCTGCTGAGGAACGGCAAAGCCTGGGATGAAGGGCGCAGGCCAACAGTGCTGTGCGCGGGTCTGAGCTGGAGATTTCCCGGCTTAGGAAAAACAGTTGGTACTTGAAATCCACTCGTCTTTTCTTACAGTTGTTTGTTTTTCATGTAGATTTCCACATGGAAAATGATTAGCACCTGGGGGCACATTCGACTTCCCCACAGGAGACATAACTTGCTTAGCTGTGTTTAAAAGTCACTGTTTTCAAGATGACCATGTGTATGTGCAGTTTCACAAGTGTGCTCTGCCTATCCTCGAATGTGCCACCATGAACATCTTCATATGTGTTCTGTTAGTTTGCATGTGTGTTCTGTATACCTTCACAGGTGCTGCCCTTATTTCCATATTATGTTATTTATATTTTCATGTTATAGTCATATATGTCTTCATAACTGTTAGGTACATTTTCATGAGTTATATATGTTTTTATATAAGTGTTTTATTTATTTTCATGTGTGTTATATGTATTTTCACATGTATGTCCCACATGTTTTTAATTTTCCTATATGTTATTTGTGTTTTCACTCAAATGTCCTGCATATCTTCATGTGTGTTATGTATATTTTCACATGCATTATGCACATTTTTAATAGGTGTTTTATACATATTTTCATGTGTTATGTATATTTCACATGGTCATTGTGCATATCTTCATATCACATATATCTTCATATGTATTATGTATATCTTCCCATGTGTTATAAACATTTTCATATGTGGACTAGGCACATTTCATGGATTTTCATATGATTGTCATGCATACCCTTATATGTACAATGTATGTTTTCATTTGATTGTCATGCATGTATTTATATGTGTTATATAGTTTAGCAAATAAATTATGAATATTTCACGTTATCATCATACATGTGTGTTATGTATATCTTCATATTTGTTATGCATGTTTTCATATACAAACTATGTATATTATTTTCACATACACATATGCATGCATATATGTATATGAAATGAAGATAATCCCAGAAAGAAGTACAAGATTATAATCAAGTTTCAGAAATATCTTGACTATGGTAGAACTTAGACAAATATTGACTGTATAAAATATTGTTTTAACTAGGAGAGAGTATGATTTCCTTGTGTGTGGTTCATTTATATATGTTTGTAGCTTTTAAGTTAGTGACTTTCACTTTTGATTGGGGAAACAGCAGTTAGCAGCCAGTCAGCATTCCTCTCTACCATAAAATATAAATAAAATACATAAAATATAGATGAAATATAGACGAAAAATCTGTTGACGGAAGTGAAGATCTGCTGAGGTAAAAATCACCAGGGAAAATTCTGGAGGGAGAAAAACTCTTAGATCAAAGATGGCTCCTGCCCCTCTCAGGAGCTGAGGGCGTTCCTCAACCTGAGCATATGAAGCTGGATAGAAATCCACTGGGAAGCCTGGGAGAGGGTTAATGAGAAGGCTGGAGATAACTCAAGAGTTTCAGCTTTAGAGACTTAAGCACACAGTTTCCCTCAATTTAGCATAATTTCTGAATTAAATCATCAGCCATACTCTCTGAGAAGTGAAATGAAGGATTTAGTTTCCTCAGATACAGAAAATAACATGAGCATATCATATGAATTCCTAGAGTATTTCAGAGATGAAAGTCTGCAATTTAGTATGAAATTTAAAAGCAAGGCAAAGGAACCATTGAGAGGACAAAATCCAAAAGGAACGTGGAAAATATAAAACTATATTTTTCTACAATGTATTAGGTGTATTGGTATTAGGTGATTATGGAATTTAAGTAACAATGGAGGATCCTCAGGAAAGGAAGTTTCACAGGGTAATTGGGTTTTCCAAAGATTCAAACGGAAATTGCAGAACTTATGAGAATGTTTACTGTAGTGTAACAATTCCTGAACTGAACAGAATCAAAGTAAATTGTGTCAACCCAAACATAGGCAAATGTCTGTGAAAACTCAAAAAGTAAAATCGATTAGAAAAGATTTTAAACATGGAATTAACATTGTTTATCATTAAAAATAAGCTAAGCACATGGAAAGCATGGGGATGGTGGTCAATGTTCCCACAGAACTGGCTTGGGACATTTCTACAAGAGTTTGTTTTTCAAGATTTGTGACAAATTGAAAAACTTATAAGTAAAGTAGATAGCTAAGAAATATTTAAGAACTTAGGAAAACATCTAGTATATGTATAAATAAATAATAAGTGTATATGCAATAGTTTATTTTATCTTTTCTTGCCATAAAAATTTACTAGTGTACGGTACACATTTCTATCAAGAGCAATATAAAAACACACTAAGATACAGTACTAAATCATGACTATATAAAGTTAGTGTGGTAATTTTGTATACATTCTCCATTGCTGTCTCAGTGTGAGAAGTATTTGATTCAGATTTCTTGTGACCCTAATTTTCTTTTTTTTTTTTTTTTTTTTTTTTTTTTTTTTTTTTTTTTGGTTTTTTCGAGACAGGGTTTCTCTGTGTAGTTTTGCGCCTTTCCTGGAGCTCACTTGGTAGCCCAGGCTGGCCTCGAACTCACAGAGATCCGCCTGGCTCTGCCTCCCAAGTGCTGGGATTAAAGGCGTGCGCCACCAACGCCCGGCGTGACCCTAATTTTCATGTGAGGAATTTCACCAGTAAATTGCCTGTTCCACTAAAAGGTGATATCTAATGCTTCTTTTTATTTTTTACACACACTCGTGTGTATATATATATATATATATATATATATATATATATATATATATGTGTGTGTGTGTGAGTTTGAATGCATATGAATATTGTATGTGCATGAATAAGTATAGTTATGTTTATACACATACAAATATGCATGTGTCTACATTTCTGTACATGAATATGTATGCATATATGTATATGAGTATGTAGATAGTAAATTATCCTTTTTCATCTAGTTTAGAAACTTTGTAAGCAATTTCTAATATTGATGTTCCTAATATTCAAATACTATGTAGTTCAAACTGGCATTGAACTCATGATCCTCTTGCCTCAGCACCCAATAGCTAAGTATAAAGGCATGAGCTGCCATTCCTGGCTTCCTTTCTGTCCTTTCAATGTCCATACATTCCATAGCTATGTCATCTTAAAAAAAAATTCACCTTGAGAACTTTATAGATACACACAATGAATATGACCACACTGACCTATCATTTTCCTCCTACAGATCATCCCCTTTCCAACTTCATACCTTCTTTTCAAAAGTGTATTTCTCAACTATCCTGTCAAGAGCTCCCCAGGATAGTGTGAAGCCTGGAGAGCACATCTTTAATTTATGTCAGAATTTTGGCTGGTTTGACCTTGTGTAGGCAATGTATAGTAGCCACAGCTGTGTGAGTTCATGGGTGTGATAGCTACATCATGTCCAGAATACAGAATTTCATAGCACTCCTCACTATACTCCAGCCTACATCATGTCTGCCTCTTCTTCACATTCCCTGAGCTTGGTGTCGGGACAACAGAGATAATGATGCTCGATTTAAGGCTTGAGAACTCAGTAACACATTCTCAGAACTTTGGTCAGAGTAATGTCATTCTTTTGTCAGATCTTAGTATTTTATGTATTCTTCCACCTGAATGTATATATACTGACTGGAAGTCCATCAATATATTTGACATTTTCTAAGTACTATCTTTAGATTTTGTTGTTTTCAACTGATAATTTTTCTATTTCAACTTCACTATTTATTGTTTTTACTTCTTATTTTAGACTTACTTTTTCTCTCTTTTCTAAATTCCTGAGCCGAAACCATAGATTTTTATTTTATATCTTTCTCATTTTCAATTATACTCATTAGATATGTACTCAATTTAACGTTATAAATGCTATTTGAGGGTATAAATGTTCTTTTAAACCCTGCTTCCCAATTCATGGTTGGCATAGTGATGATCTCTGCCACACTTCAAGCAGAAGGATTTATCTCTTTAGATTGGTAATCAGTGAGCTTTCTTCACAGTGATAGGCTCTACAGAATTTACTTTTCATTTAGTTCTTACTCCTTCATTTCTAGACAACATCACTGTGCACTATTGTGGTCTTGACTGGATTCAGTCTTAGAGACATTTCGGCAGACATAGACTCTATGGTCATGTCAAAAGACTTAGGAAAGCTAGCTTCTGAAGCTCAGGGTAGCTTGATATCTAAAATTAGCAGGTTTCATGTCCATTACATTGTAGATGTAACCAACCATCTTATTAAATAAAAAACACAGAACCAATGCAAAGAAGAAAGCCAAGAGGTCAGAGCTAAGAGCTAAAACCTTACCCTTCCTCCTGCGGTGGAAACTAAAAGCCTTACCTGCCTGCTGCAGCTAGCCTCTTCAGCCAAGAGACCTCTCCGAAAGAGAGCTACTTCCTGTGTTAAAGTCTTTATATAGACTTTCTGTTCTGCCTTCTCATTGGTTGTAAACCCAACCACATGACTGCCTGGTCACTGCCTGTCTGTACAGACCTCCAGGTCTTCTATGGTTGGTATTGAGATTAAAGGCATGTGTATCCAATGCTGGCTGTATCCCTGAACACAGAGACTTACCTAGCTCTGCCTACCAAGTGCTGGGATTAAAGGCATGCACCACCACCGCCCAGCTTTCCTATGGCTTGCTAATAGCTCTGACACCCAGGCAACTTTATTTATTAACATACAAATAACATTTTAGAACAAATAAAATATCACCATATTACATTGACTCAGGTTCCTAGGTTTCCTCATTCATGCGGTCAGATTGCTGAGAAGAACCTAGGCAAAACTCCAGGATTAAGTTAAGCCCCTATGGATCGATCCTTTTTTGAGGCTTTTTCTGCAGACCCAGACTCCAGGCTTACACATACATGAGAACTAGCCTGTCCATAGACTTCAAGAGAAATCCTGTCCATAGTTTCTACTTGATGACCCATGCTGATGTTCTGGATGTACTAAAGAGTATTTTTCCTTCTTATACACATCTGTATATGTTAAATAAACAGACAGAAGCATATCAGCCCAAGATGTTGAATAGGTAGGGCAACATGATACCATGGAAGGAGAGGGAAAATATCACCAGGTGATTCTAGACTAATGGATATTCATATACTGTACAATAAGGACAATGAAATACAAGTAGACAACTAAGTGAAAGTAGGAAAGGCTACATTAAAAAAATTAAAAAAAAAAACAGAAAGAAAAGACACAGAAGAAGAAAATGGAAATTCTGGAGCTGAAGAATACAATGACCCAGTGATATTCATAACATTTCTGGAGATGGAGGCTGAGCATCATAGATGAAAAATCCTAATGGAAGGGCATGAGAGTCAAGACATAACTAAGCATTCTGCTTCCTGACTTACTTTCTTATATATTGAAAGGAATCTGCTCTAAGGTCTTCAGAGATGGCTCAGCAGTTAAGAGCACTTGCTGCTCTTGCAGAGGACCTGCGTTTTGTTCCCAGCACTCACATGAAAGTTTATGTCCATCCACTAATTCCTGTTTCAAGGGAACTGACACCCTCTTTTGGCCTCCATGGGTATGCCTCCTTCAGGAATGTATGTAGTACACTTAGATATTCAGTTAGGCAAAACACTACTGAACATAATTTATTTTTAAAACAAAGTTCACTTGTAGAGTTTATTTTCATTAAAATGAATAAGATTAAAGTATTCTATCTCTGAGAATCTATTGAAGGAGCCAGTGACAGTGGATATAGTGCCCCCAATCTAAACATGTGATTTTCCATTGATGTGCTCAGACCTCAGCTAGAAGGATAGTTACTCCCTTTTCACATTCTGTTTCAGGTGTTTAGCCTCTGTCTCAACAATTTCATTTCTCATTCTCAAAATCAAACTTACCTTCATTACTCAAGAGAGCAGAATTTAAGGGCTAAGGATACCGCTCAAAGTTACTGTCTAGCATATATATAGAATGCCCTAGATCCAAACCCCAGTATATCTAATTAAGAAAAAAAACATGCACTTTTTTAAAGATTTAAGTTTAATGATGGAAAATGTTTATAAGATGTTCTATTTTAATCTAAACAAAATGAAATTCCATAGTTTACTGTTTATGTTTGTATGCCATTAAATCATCCATGCATTTTAGGCATCTTTTCTATTTTTATTCTTTATCTTTGTATTATATGTATTTATTTATTTTGGACTTCAAACTCAGATAGTCAATTTTGGCAGCAAGCATTCTGAATCACTGAACCATTTCACCAGCCCTCAGCTTTGCTAGTTTTAAAAGCAACTGATTAAAAAAGATTTGATAAAGATATCACATAAAAAGTCATAAAATTAATAAACAAACACTGTGTTGTTTATATCTTCCACACACAAATAGTTTTTAGATCCCCTTTCTTTTCTGGGAAACTGTCTTTAATTTTAAGGGCAGTTGGCTGAACAGAGCAGGTAAGATACTGGAAAGACAGACATTTGTGAATGATTTTTTTCTGTTTATATATGAAATTAACTTTAACAAATAGGTAAAAGTATAGTCCCTACAAGCCACAGGTTGCAATCCATGGCACTTTGCCCACCTAGAGGCGCCCATCCTTCACTGGCTCAGACCAAGAATATTGTTGCATCTCCACTCAGCTCAGAGATTCTATTCACTTGACCATACATTCCCCCTTAATGGAGATAGTGCTGTGCTAACAATACTAGAATTTAGAACCTTATCTGGGATCAGATTCAGGTCTAGTTAAACAACCTTCTGTAATACAAGGGACTCAGTAATGTGTGTGGAAGGAAAGCCGATTTGACTTTTACACCTGCTAGTTATTGGAGATATTTGCATATCACTATGTGACTTTGCAGCCAGCAGGATTAGCTTTTGGGTTTCTTCCTTGGCAAGGTTAAGTGATGTGCAAATAGATATTTGATTAGTGGTGGGCAAGCCATGGTTGACCATGGTAGCTGCCATCATTTTTTTCTTCATGGGAATGTATTCCAGGATATATTTTCAGTCTCTCTTACATATGTAGCTATGACCATGAGTTTTGAGTTTGGTCTCAGTTATAGTGGACAATTGAATATTTGTCCATTCTATGAAGTGCTGTACAGTTTCTGATTCTGCATTCTCTGTTTTTTGCGTGGTATCCTGGAATCCCTGGAAGTCTTGAACATATAAAGAAAATGGCGTGTATAACAATGTTAAAAACTAAACTGTTGCTTAAGAAATAACAGAAAAGTTTAGTTTTTAAATCACTTGAAAATTGGCCATCAAATTTGATGTAGTACACGAGGAGTAACTCTCTTATTGTGGTATCAAAAACAGGAGGCTTGTGTACCTAATGCAGCACCACAGCTCAGGGTTAAAATCAATGTCAAACGGGATTGGATCTTATTAAAAATATTTTATGTTATTTGCTGAGTAATAAAAATGCTACAATTTCATATATTCTCTGATCCCATTAAAATGTGAAAAATGATTCAATTTTTTAAAATGGTGGCTGTCGAATTTAAGAATGTGGATAACAAGGTATTTTCCACAGTCTTAGGCTTAACAGGGCTATAGCACATTTCAATATTTCTAATTAAATCGACAGAGCAGGTTATGATAACATCTGGGTTTTTTGTAATAAAACCTATTGATGTTGCTGACCTGAGTGTCCCTTATCTGCAACAGACAACAAACTAAGATAAGCCAAGTTAAAAAGGAGGAAAATGGGGGAAATGTCACCACCAAAGTGCTTGGTCTGGATCGCCAATGTTGTCTGCTAGAAATATTTTCTAAGAAATCTTTATTTTATAAATATTAGTTTCATCAACACTATTCTTACAGAGTCTTCAAAATAATTTAATGCAGATATAAATTTGCAAAGAAGATGTCTTCTGTCTTTCAAAAATGTTTCTTGGTAAAAATTTAGTGTCATTAATTTAACCCAAATTTTTGTCATCATAAAGGAAAATTATAACCAATTTCCATCATGAAGACATTTTAATTTTATTCTTTTGATTTTGTTATCCAAGTAAAGCAAAAATACTTTAAAAATTAGGAGAATTGGTGGTTCTCGGGTATCCTAGTTAGCTTTAAAACTGTATGTAGCAGATACAGAGATCCACGGCCGGGTACCAGGCCAACCTCCAGGAGATGAGGGATTCTGTGAGCAGTGGACATCGAGATCATGATGGGAAAATGTAGAGACAACTAGCCAAACTAGTGGAAATGCATGAACTGTGGACCAATAGCTGTGGAGTCCCTATGGTACTAGACTAGGCCCTCTGGATAGGCGAGATGGTTGTTTAGCTTGAACTGTTTAGGGGTCCCCCTGGCAATGGGATCAGGACCTATCCCTGGTGCATGAGCAGGCCTTTTGGAGCCTAGTGCCTATGGTGAGACACTTTGCGCAGCCTTGGTGCAGGGAGGAGGGGCCTAGACCTGCCTCAACTGAATGTACCAAGCTCTGCTGACTCCCCATAGGAGACCTTGCCTTGGAGGAGGTGGGAATGCGGGTTGGGTTGGTGAGGAATGCTGGAGGGCTGAAGGAGGGAGGAGAGGAGAATCTGTGGTTGGTATTTAAAATGAATAGAAAATCAATCTCTCTCTCTTTCTCTTTGGTTTTTGGAGACAGGGTTTCTCTGTGTAGCTTTGCGCCTTTTCTAGAACTAACTTGGTAGCCCAGGCTGGCCTCGAACTCACAGAAATCCGCCTGGCTCTGCCTCCCGAGTGCTGGGATTAAAGGCGTGTGCCACCACTGCCCGGCAGAAAATCTCTTAATAATAATAAAAACAAAAGAAAAAACTGTATGTAACACAGCTCAGACTCACCAGGGAAGGGAATCTCAATTGAGGATTGTCTAGATCAGGCTGACCTGTGAGTAGGCTTGTAAGGAATTGTTTTGATTGTAATTGATGTAGGAAAGTCCAGTCCACTGTGAACAGTACCATTGTCTTCGTATGTGGTCCTAGACTGTATATAAAAGCTATCTTATGAGCCTGGAGGGGTGGCTCAGGGGATAAGAGCACTTGCTGCTTTTGCAGAGACCCAAGTTCTGTTTCCAGCACCTGTATGGTAGTCTGGAATCATTGTTAACTCCAGCTCCAGGGTATCTGGTGCCCTCTTTTTTTTTTTTTCAGGCACTGCATTCACATGTTATACACACATGCAGGCAAATACACATTGAAAAAAATAAATCTTAAGAAACAACACGAGCCCTTACTTAGTTTGAGCCCGCAAATGAGTCAGCGAGCAGCTTCCCTCTGTGGTGTTTGCTTTAATTTCCTGCTTGAGATTCTGCCCTGACTTCCCACAATGATGGACTGTGGTCTGCAAGTTGAAATAAACTTTCTCCCCCAGGTGCCTGTAGTCAAAGTGTTTTATCACAACAACAGAATGAAACTGGAAAGCAAGCCACACCTGCAATAAAAAAAAAGGGGTCCACTTTGTGGCCAGTCCTCAGAAATCTAATGTGAAAATGATACACCCAAAGAAACAAATCTGTCTATAAATCAAATAAAATTACAGAAGAGATTCTGGAGACACAGAAACAAATGTTTCATGGATACCAAAATCTTAGCTGCAAGCAGAGGACCACATCTGTAATCACCAACGTCTGCAGTTTGTGAGACAGAAACAGAATCAACAGATGTGTCCGCACAAAACAAACTCATTGAGAGCCTATCGTCATAATCAGCTCAGACGTAAATTAAGCATGAACAGCATAATGCTGCTTAACTTGTAGTTGTGACAATCAGAGCCCCAAATTAGATCTAGGCTGGGCCAGTGGTGCGTGCTCTTTCTTCTCTGTAATTATGATGTTGATTTTCTCATTTTTGTGTTCTATTTTGGCTAAAGGGAAATTTCTGTACAAAACTTGTGTTCTCTTTATTACTTGTATTTTTGTTTCCCACAGCAGTTAATTTGTCACAATATTGTCTTATCTTTTGACCTTTGGGGCGGATCGTTGCAAGCAGAACCAGTGTTTGATACAGGGGGACTTTGCAAATAATGATGGATGTGGGAGGCAGGCCACTGGGCTTGGGTCAAAAAACAAATCCAGTTCTGTAACAGCTGAAGTGGGAAGAAGCTGACACCTGATGACAGCCTGCTTTCTATAGCTCTTGAGGGGTGTTGTTTGTAAATGTGTTATCAGCAGCCATGAATTTTTAACTACAGCTTTCAACTTAAAAGTCCCTTTGTCTTCTTGATTGTGAGCCTAGCCTTCAATGGCTGAGCCATCTCTGTACCAAAAGCTGGGTAGCCCAGAGACCTAGGGTAGAACCAAATACAAAAAGAAAAAAGAAAAAGTCAATGAAGTGATTCTTAATGATATTCTGCTATACTCACAGATTGGTGCCTAACATAATCATCATCAGAGAGGCTTCATCCAGCAAATGATGGGAACAGATGCAGAGACCCACAGCCAAACATTAGGGGGAGCTCAGAGAACACCTCAGAAGAGCGGGGGTGGGGGGGTTGTAGGAGCCAGAGTGATGGAGGACACCATGAGAACACTGCCCACAGAATCAACTAAGCAGGGCTCATAAGGGTTCACAGAGGCCGAAGCAACAACCACGGAGCCTGCATGGGTCTGTGCTAGATCCTCTGCATATACATTATGGTTGTGTAGCTTGGTGTTATTATGGGACTTCTAACAGTGGGAGTGGGGGTAGCTCTGATTCCTTTGCCTGCTCCTGGTATCCTTTTTCTTCTACTGGGTTGCCTACTGCATCTTGTTATGAGGGTTTGTTCCTAGTCTTATTTTGTTTTGCTATGCCTTGTTGGGATGGTATCCTTGGGAGACCTGTTCTTTTCTGAAATGGAAACAGAGGAGGAGTGGATCTTGGGGAGAAGGGAGGTGGTGAGAGGAATTGGGAGGAGTGGAGGGATGGTAGACTGCAGTTGGGATGTATTGTATGACAGAAGAATAAAAAAAAAAGTGTCCTCTGTTTTACACAAGGATCAGTAACCTTGTAGTTGCTCAGAAATAATTTGACTTGCTCAGACACCTCAAGAAAATATTGAAGCTTAGATTCTAATTCAGGTTTTTATTTTTGTTCTTCAGTAAGAGTTGTTGGTAAAGAGATAGGATGTATTTGACATGTTATATTGGCATATAAGTGCTCCCTCTGAGAGCTAACATAAAGCTAGTCATTATAATATTGCATTCGATGGTATACCTTTTAATAAGAGTATAAGTGATATTAATTTTTATTGTTCAAAACTGTAAGGAAGACACTGAGTTCAATATACTTCTTTTAGAGTTCAAAAGCAATGGCATTCCTGTTACAGTATTATAGAGGCAAGCCTTTTTTTTTTTTTTTTTTTTTTTTTTTTTTTTTTTTTTTGGTTTGTCAAGATAGGGTTTTTCTGTGTAGTTTTGGTGCCTGTCCTGGATCTCACTCTGTAGACCAGGCTGGCCTTGAACTCACAGAGATCCGCCTGGTTCTGCCATGGGAGTGCTGGGATTAAAGGCGTGTGCCACCACTGCCAGGCACTTAACTGGTTCTTTTTTAGAAAATAAGTAGTTTAAGAGAAAAACTTAATTAGACATAAAGGAATTAAAAAGAATATTCTTACTCTCACAGTGTCTTTCTCAACATCTGCAGGTCTGCTGGTCAAACTCTATTGTGAGAATGCTTTGGAAATTAGAGATTCCCCCAGAAGCAGGCACAGTTATGTACCTACCAAACTCATATGAACAAGCAGTGAATACAGAGAAAGGATGAGTCTCACTTTTCCAAACAATACTTCCTATAACACTTTAAGCCCACCTAGTTACAGTCACCTTATGGGATCTGAAGGAGAGGCATCAATTCTATTTCTTCATTTATCCTTGTGTAAGAGATGGGATGCTTAAATGTATTGTGGTCACATTCTTCTTCTTCTTCTTCTTCTTCTTCTTCTTCTTCTTCTTCTTCTTCTTCTTCTTCTTCTTCTTCTTCTTCTTCTTCTTTAACATTTTGGGTTTTATTGGCATGTGTTCTTGACAAAATTACATCATGTTAACCACAAAGCTATAATTGAATGCTGCTAGTTAGCCCTGGTCTATCAAGTTCATTGTATCTTGCTCAGCGTGTGTCTCCCTTTTTTATGGTCTGCTTTGTGTATCGTAGAGAGGAAAGATTACAGAGCTCACTCTCAGGCTTACCTTGTAGCAAGATTCCTACAAGGGTGTAATTTGGATTCTCTCTTCAGTTAAAAAACACAAAAGATTTAATTTCAGAGACACCCAAAGTGCAGAGTGTCTTTAGTTTGGCGAGGAGCAAGACTGAAGCTAACGAAGTTGCTGGAAAAAGATCTTGATCCCACAGCAACAATGGGGACTCTCTCATCTCCAGATTCTAGGAAATTGTGTAGAAGATCACAGTTAGGGAGAGAGCAGCAAGTTCCCCAGTTTCTTGATTTTTGCTTGAAGTGGGTTAATGGTTAATCCCGGATTGGGACATTGGGAGTACCCAGGGATAGTCACAACACCAGCTTCATATTCCTGATGTTTTAATAGTGTTGCTGTCATTTCATTCATTTTCAAACACCTTTTGCCTGGGAATACTCAGAGCAATGTCAGCTGGTTGTACATGGACCCAAGCAGATATTGGAATTTACACAATAGTTAAGATGAAAACCTTGAACAGTTTCTTAAATCTGCTACAAAAATTACATGTCAGAATAGAGTATCTAATAAATAATAGATGATATTGAGTTGGCAGGACAGCAGATAAATAATTTTGTATATTGTCTCTGAGAAACAAAGAATGAAATATTAGGAAGGACTAGAAGGATTGAAAAGTAAATCTGAATCCATTCAAAGGCAAAAGTACTTTGGCCTCCATAGTCTAGTCTAGCTTCATTACCCAGAAAAACAATTAGTACGTACTTATTATCATTATCGGAAGGCTACAATAACAAAGGGAATAAAAAGAGCCCAGGGGATGTAGAGATAATTAGCTGTTAAAACTCTTTTCCTAATATCTACACAGTGGCTCACAAACACCTACAACTCCAGTTCTAAGATGTCCAGTGCCATTTTCTGACCTCCATGGGCTCCTGCACTCAAGTGATGAGTGATGAAAGTCCTGAATGAATGTGTATTATTTATTGACAGGACCAAGGGAATGGATGACAAAGTCTTCCCTTGGCCAGGTTTGGAATTGGCAAGGAAGTTCTTCCTCTGGTTCATGTGCAGATATTGGCATTGTGTAAAAAACAGTACTGGCTGCTTCTTTGTCCAGGATGACTGGATCCAGAGACTGCTTGCCTAAAGAGACCTCCTCAGGAGACTAGCTAGCCTCACCCCCACCCTCTGAGCTGGACATGACAAATACATGGAGGCTCTGTTTGGTGTGTACTTGGTGCTGCTCCATCGGAGTGTATCTTGGACATAGTGTGCTCTAATGCAGGCTCATGCACACAGACGGGGAAGAAAACAAGCTTTCAAATTAGTCCAATAAGCCAGTAAGTTGTTTTCCCTTTAGACCATTCTCTCTTTCTCTCTTTCTTTCTCTCTCTTTCTCTCTCTCTTTCTTTCTTTCTTTCTTTCTTTCTTTCTTTCTTTCTTTCTTTCTTTCTTTCTTTCTTTCTTTCTCTCTCTCTCTCTCTCTCTCTCTCTCTCTCTCTCTTTCTCTCTCCCTCCCTCCCTCCCTCCCTCCCTTCCTTCCTTCCTCCCCCTTCCTTCTTTCCCCTTACCTTTCTCCTCCTGTCCTTTTTTATTTTTTATTTTTATTTATTTTTATTTTTTTGTTAAGAGACAGTTGTTACAAAACTGATTCTGTACGTAAGCAAGCAGTCATCATCTCCAGATCATGGATTGGAGAGTTTCAACAGATGCTTTCTGACATTTGAAATTAAATAAAAGATGCTACATACCTATGGAAAGTTTTGTGATTAGTGATACCCTGTTGTGGATGATCTCTATCTAGACTTTCAAATATCCCCATGTCCAATGATGGGCAGTAACTAAAGTAATGTGTGCCTTTTCTGTGAGAGTATGCATATATGTATGCATAGAGACCACTTGTGTGGTGTAGTTACAGATATGTGGGATGCTCAGTGTGGGTGGTTAACTCAAATTCTCATAATTAAGCAACAAGCATTCTTTATTTTATGAATTTTTCTTTATTAAGACATTTTCTATTCACTCTACATACCATCCACAGATTCCCCCTCCTCCCTTCCCCACCCCCACCCCCAGCCCTCTTTCCTGAGTTACCCCGCATCGCATCCCCACATCCCCCAAATTGAGGTCTCCCATGGGGAGTCAGCAGAGCCCATCACACTGAGCCTAGGCAGGTCCAAGCTCCTTCCCACTGCACAAAGGCTGTGCAAGGCATCACACCGCAGGCACCGGATTCCCAGAAGCCTGCTCATAGACCAGGGACAGATCCCAATCCCCCTGCCTGGGTGCTTCCCCAACAGTTCAAGCTAAAGAACTGTCTTCCGTATCCAGAGGGCCTAGTCCAGTCCCATGGGGGCTCCAGAGCCACCAGTCCACAGTTCATGGGCTTCCACTAGTGTGGCGGGTCATCTCTGCACATCCTTTCATCATGATCTCCACGTCTCTCGCCTGCAGAATCCCTCCTCTCTTTCAGTTGGATTCCCAGTGGTCAGCCTGGTTCCTGGCCGTGGATCTCTGCATCTGTCTCCAACAGTCACTGGACAAAGGTTTTATGAGAGAGGCTAGCTAACAGGGAAAGATCCTAGGAGGGACATATGGATGACCCTGCAAAGGAGAAGTGGATGAGATCTACATGAGCAGACTGGGTGTGGGGGGTGGTGGCAGAGGGCGAGGAGTCGGGGATGAGAACATAGGGAAATGGGAGGATCAACCTGGAACAGGGACAGAGTGGGAGGGCAGAGAGGAAGATACCATGATAGATGAGGACATCATGGGAATAGGAAGGGGCAGGCTGCTGGGGAGTCTCTTAGGAATCCACAAGGACGACCCCCACCTTGATCTGCTGGCAGTGGTCCAGAGGGTGCCTGGACTGGTCTACTCTGGTAAGTGGTCTAGAAAATAACCTAGCAACAAGCATTCTTAACAGGTGCACTCTCTCTCTTAAGTCAGATATTTAACTTGTAGTTTAAATGGTTATGAATCATTACCAATACTTCATTTGCCTTTGTTAATTATCTGGGTTCAATTATTTTTTCTTATTCCGCATCCATTTTAATACAAACAATGAAAGATGCATGTTAAGTTCCTATATGTTATTTGAATATTTGCAATAAAGAACCAGTGAATTACTCATATCAAAATTTACTTAGAATTCTTGGAACTTATGCATTATTTTATATAATTTGTGATAATGATCTTTAATCACTTAAAATAGATTCAAACCAGTACCCTCTGTCATCATGGCATCGTACGTATGAATTTCAGAATGTTGGGTAAAAGCCATGTATACCACAGCTGATTTCATTTATGTCAAATTCTAATGTGGGACAAACAAACAAACCCATCACATTTCCTTTGCAATGGAGAAGGTTGATAGTTTTTCACATGGACTTCGAGGGCATCTCTGACATTGGCAATAGTCTATATTTTTACCTGTTTTTCTTTTTTTAGGTTTTAATGCTACAATTTATCATGATTCATTTCCATATTGATTTATGTGCTTCTTAATTCTATGTTATAGTTCAACAAATATCCCATGAGTTTCTATGTAAGAAAGTTATTATGTGCCTCTAAGGTTCTTCAATCACTATAGTTGTATTAACTTGTTAGAGGAATAGGAACTTACCTTTTGTTTCTCTGTTTTCTTTATTTTGCCCTTCTGTTCCATAAGGCAGTCCTATTTATCTTTAAGTATTTATTTTTCAGGTCCTACCTGCTAGTCTAAGGGAAGAAGTCCCCTAAGACGTTTGTTCTCAGCACTAGTTTATAGAAGCCCACGGGCTTCCTTGTGGGCCAGGTAGGAAGTGGGACTAACAATGTTCTCAGCTACCTTCCAGTTACTGATCTTTTATTTATTTGTCATTTGATCTTTCATTTATTTGGTATCACCCTCATCCTTTCTAAGACTGAAAAAAAATTCTAGAAAGTACTTTAATACCTGTCTTTGTGATATTTGCCACATACCCCAGATACATGAATAAGGAAATCTAGAATTTAATAATGTCGATTTTCTACCACTTTGTAGACTGACCATGAATGATTAGAATTTCAGAGGCTGTCTTTTCCTGTGCTAATGCCTAAATCTGTGGAAAAACTGCAGCTTGATAGATTATATTTCCTTTAAAATGCTTCAGTTCTAAAAAGTAAGATTTGTCAATTACTGAAAAATAAACCGACAGTAATACATAGTTGTTTTGAATTTGAAGTTTGTTTTCAGATATCTCTTAAAGTTAAAACTATGCATTAACTTTAAGCAAAATTAAAATAAAGACATGTCTAGACACAGTGAAGACCGTTAGAAAGAACAATTCCATAAAGAGCAGTGAAAACCCAGCTACAGTTCAACTTCACTTTTCTCTTGGCTGATACCAGTTCATATGAACTACGCTTCAATATGGATGATCTTATTTCTAGCACAGTTCATGTCAAAATTCTGCCTGGAAAGTGTCTCCACTGATTTTTTTTTTTAATCAAAACCGTATTAGTTACTCATTTTACATGAACTGGTAAATGACACAAATAGTTTGACTTCCCAATCATTACTAATCAAATTGATTAGTAATCTTGAGTAAACTTCAGGGCACATAATTTTAAATGAGATATGAAAATGGACTTTGAAAAGGCTCTTTTTATGCATGTATAAGTGTTTTGCCCATGTGTATGTACCCATTGCCTGCAGAGGCAAGAAGAGGATATTTGACCTTCAGGAATTGGAATCACAGAAGTGTGTTAGCTACTATGCAGGAAATGAGTGCTGAACATGGATCCTCTGCAAGAGCATTAAGGGTTCTTAATAGCTGAGCCATTTCTATAGTCCTCAAATGTGATTTTTAATTAAAGTTAGCTTGAAACACACCAAGGCTTGTAGCCCCTCTAAATATTTATATCTGACATTGTCATAATAAAGTTTGTTCAAGTTTTCCAACATGAATGGACATTGTAAAATTGAAATGTATGTTTTGGAACACTTTTACTAAACTTTATTTTTTTGTGATCAGAAAATACTGCAAAGGAGAATAGGTTTTAATACTTACTTATCAGAAAATACAGAAGAAAGTAAAAGAGAAAAACAGTTAATTTGTTATAAATGTTCTCACTAAATGTTCTTCATGTTGCCCAACTCAAACAATATTCACATAATTTTTGATAATCCTGAAACAGTAATACAGACAGATTTCTTTAGGTTTCTACAATGTATTAGATCTCAGTGAAAATAGGCAAAGTCTTGGGCAGGAAAGAGAGAGAGAGAGAAAGAGAGAGAGAGAGCAACTTTATGGCACTTGACATTACTCATTTTGGAGAACCTTTCATGTGTGTTTCAATATTCCAATAGAAACATGACAGTGGCAATAATCTAATTTCTTGCTGGTAAAAATAATTAGATATAACAAATATTTTTGTTAGCAAAATCTCTTCCACTGTTATTATTCTTAAGGCCAAACTATGAGATGACTTGATACCCTCATTCCAAACTATTTCTCACATACTTTGAAATGCCTGAAGTTGAAAATGCCATCCCTGTTATGATATTGGGCTCTCTACTCTCAGAATGCTCAATTTCAAGAAAGAGATAAAACACAATTGTATCTGAGTCTGCTCACACAATGAAGACTCAAAAGGTACAATGTCCACCACATGAGAACCTGATACAATAACAATGATAAAGAATGGTTGATGTGAGAATGGGAATATAAAGAGAAAGTGTAGCACTAATCTTAAAAGGTCTTATTAATAAAATCAAACCTGGTGGCAGTTATTGGGGTGAATGCTGGAAGATCAGAGAAGCAGAATAAATCACAGCCACCTCACCTTGCCAATTCCCCAGCTGATCTTGTTTCCTCAGACAGGAAGCCTCTGTGTCCTTATCCAAATGGATCGCAGCTGAACTGCTTCTCAAAAGCCTGAAAGCTTAACAGACTCTAGTTCCTGGTTTTCACACCTTATATACCTTTCTGTTTCCTGTCATCACTCTCTGGGATTAAAGGCAGATGTCACCTTGCATGGCTGTTTCCAATGTAGCTTTGAACTTACAGAGATCCGGATGGATCTCTGCCTTCAGAATGATAGGATTAAAGGTGTGTGTCTCACCATTTTCTGGCTTCTATGTCTATCTGTGGCTGTTCTGTTCTCTGACCCCAGATATGTTTACTAAGGTACAATATATTGGGGAATACAATATCACTACAAGAAAGTGTGTGCGTGTTGTGTGTATGTGTGTGTGTGTGAGTATGTGATATATAGAGAGAGACAGAGAGACAGAGACAGAGAGAGACAGAGAGACACACACACAGAGATTAATCATTTACCAATTAGACACAGAAAAAGAGCAGAAAAATAGGTTGTATTTGAACATTCAGAAGAAAGTCAGTGTGGCTGGACATTAGTGAGTTTCATGAACTAAAGTTGAATGGTTCGTGACTAAATTACACATGATTATCCCTTGATGAGTGCAAGAAGTCTAATTTTAATTTCTTGATTTTGGGGTTGTTCATTATTTGAAAGAATCTTGAATGAAATTAGTGTAGGGAGCCACAGTATGTTAATTAAAGAAATTAAACTCCAGCATGAGATGGGAAAATTAATCCAGTTGTTTATGACATCTTCCTGAAATGCATTATCTTTTATATAAGAGATGAATGACAACAGATGCTCTGTTTCCTCAGATTACAGATTGGATCACATCTGTTGACATATTGAGAACATTTTGCCCAATAGAAAGGGGAAGATCATCAGAAGACATCACTAAGATTGTGTTTCCTTTTTTTCTATTAGAAGGCCACTTCAACACCTCCTTTTAGCATATTCCCATGACCAGATTCAGAATACTAAATACTGTCTTTAGTAGTCTGTATCAACCATACATTAATTTACCTTTCTCTTTACATAAAATTAGCCATTCATGACTTCCTGTGCAACTGACTGAAGTTTGGCTCGTGGTGCATACTTTCACATTTCTGTCCCCTGTACCTTGAACAATATAGATATCAAACAAGCAGTCAATAAGTAGTTGTTACATGAATGAACCAATATGGAAAATAGTTTATCTTAGAGATCACCATGAACTTCCATTACTGTAAGACCAGTTTTTCTGTTTTGATTTGGTAATTATCATGTCTTAAAACAGAAAAGGAAGAAGCATGATATTCAAGGTCAGAAGCAAATTTTACAAAAAGGAGAGACAAGAAATTTACACTTGATTGTCTTTGTACTTCAAAACACTTCTCCAAATTACAGATCTGTCTGAAACTGTGCATAATTATGCTTGCTTATTGTAGTTCAGAGGTTGGTTAAAGGGATAACATTGGAAAGGAGCTTCAAGCCCCAACTGTCCACCCTATATAACTACAAAGATTATTGTTATAGATAATGATAAATTAGGAAGAACTAAAGTACAGTTATATATATGTATCAGTCTTTCTGAAACACAACTTATGTTTAACACATGTGTTTAAAGTAAGTTAAGTTCAGCACTTAGTACTTTGCTTAAGAGAAAGACAAAATGACAACAAAACACAACTCATAACTACTTCCTAATTGAAATTCTGTTGTTATCTTCAAAGTTACTTAGAATAGACTGTGTTTCATCCTAATGATTGTTTTTTTACCCCTTTAATCAAGATAGTATATTAAATGAATGAATGATGTTTTTCTTATGCTAAGCAAATAATATTAGTAACTAGTTTGTAATTTGTGATTACTCATGATTCTGATAGAGAAAAATGCCATTATAGGTAGGTGGAAGCCACAGATTGCATACATAGTTGTGTGTCCACATGCAGGTAAATAAATAGCAAGCACATTGATAAGAGAGGGCATTATAATTTGAATAAGATTATATTCTCTGCAGGCGAGATAAAGGGTAATGAAACACTATCCAGAGCTGCTTTGTTATTACTTCATCAAACACCTTCTAAGCCTCCAGCTGATAAAACGGGCTTGTACGGCTCCTCTGGGACATTAACAACCAGGATGCTACAAACCATTGGCAGTGATTTCTAAAATCATTAATATCACTGTTTAAATGAGTTTGTGGTATATATATATATAACACAAGGAAGAGCCAGAGGTAAAACAACTCCCAACGCTTTCTCAGAGACATACATAAGTTATGAAGGACAGAGAAATGAATTGGATTCAGCCTGAACAGATGCTGTGTGGAGATAATTTCCACGGAAAGGAACAATAGACCTTAATGACATATTAATTAGGTTACCTATAAAAACTCAGAATTACATAGTAACTTTACATGCTGTTTTGTGAATGCTAATTGGGTAACATCTTTACAGATTATATTCATATTTATTTTCCTTATGTTTCCATCACATATCAACTTTATTATAGACAACCTTTCCTGGCTGAAGTTCTGTTTGCAGATTGCTACATCTGAAAAAGATGGACTCCATATTGTCACGACAAAAGGGGTATGGAGGGAAATTGTGTTTAATTTTGTTTCAATGGAGCTTATTTTACTAAGGGAGTAAATACTGTTTTGTTAAGACTCATTTGGACATGACATAACATATGGAACACATGTTAGTACATATACAAATAAGAAACCTTCCTAATTTGAGGAACTAAGAGTCAATATATTGGCTTTATATTCCCAATGAATATTGATTATGTCTTAGACATTAGTGTTCCATATTTTTAAACATCTAACTCACCCTCCTGTTGGTTGTATGCTGTCACTCTAATTAAACATAATAATCATGTCTAAGTTAAAAAAAATGAGAGGACTAAACCACAGTTACTTTGGAAAGTATGAGAATCATTGATGAGAGAGATTAGTAAGCATGTTGATACATCATTATGTGTATAAGTCCCCTGTGCTAGCCAATCCTGGTACTGAAGCCCAATTTAATAGTCATTCAGAAGAGAATTTTTGCTGGCAAAATTAGTTTTGCTAAAAGAAGATAAATCACATACTATAAGATCTACACCTTTCTAGGTTCTATGCATGACTCTCTAAAACAAAATAGCAAAGAGGTGAGTTAGACTGTTCTAAATGCTGCATCACAGTACTTGACACAATTATTCATCAACCAACACTAAGTCTATCAACACCTCATTTTGGTTGTCATACCTTCAATTGTCTTCATTATGTGTAAAATAAATGACTATGGTCTGAAAAGAACTGCTTCTCTCCTCAGCTTTGCTGATCTTTGATGCAGTTATTTAAGAATTTTCTTCTGAATAAGACTAAGCAGTCTAATTTTGAGTGATGCTATTTAATTCCAGAAAGTAGACTCAGTTTTTAAAGGTTTTTATTCTGTATATCCAGTGTACATGTCCTTATGTTATATAAGGATATTTTCTACAAGTATTTAATCACTTTGAGAAAATTCCTTTACACACCACCGGTCAACCCCCTTGTACCCTTGGGCATTTTACTTTCTTGCTTTATACACACATATTTACAACTTCACATACCTACATTAAAATAGGAATCACAAGTGAGAGATTACACATATTTATCATTTATATTTTTCTCATGTGGCTCCTTGTCCTCAGAATAAATCCTTGAGTTTTTTCTTTCTTTACATTTTAATAATTTTAATTACTAATTTGATAAAAAATTAAATAATAATTTTCCTTTATAGAGGTATAAAATCATATAAATAAAAGCTGGCTATTTTGTGGCACTGAATGTGTCTCTGGGCACATGCTATAAGAGTTTTAGGTTTTTTCATTTACAATTCCATGATAGACAATGAGGTTGAGTATGTTTTCATAATCAATTAATGTTTAAAGTTCCTGTTCAAGTCTGTATCCATTTTGGTCTTTGGTTATCTGCCTCTTTCTAGTCAGAGAATTTTATAATATATCCAGGATGCCAATACTTTTGCAACATGATGCATATCTTTCTCCATTCTGTAAATGTTATCTTTCATTTTTTTCCTTTATTGAAAATAGATTCAATTGTATTGTATTAAATTCCCAATTAATCAATTAAAATATGTTGGAAAAAAATAAAATAGATTGTGTTATTTTATTCCCCCAAATATTGTACATGCTAATAAACTTATCTGGGGTCAGAGACAGAGCAGCCACAATATTAAACATAAAGGATAGGCAGTGGTAGCACACGCCTTTAATCCTAGCATTCCAGAGGCAGAAATCCATGTGTTCAAGGATACAGCCAAGGATGGTGACTCATCACACCTTTAATCCCAGGGAGTGGTGGTAGAAAGCAGAAAGGTGTATAAGGCATGAGGACCAGAAACTAGAAGCATTTGGCCTGGATAAGCATTTGGCTGGTTAAGCTTTTAGGCTTCTAGCAGCACAGCTTAGCTGAGACCCATTTGGATATGAGGGCACAGAGGCTTCCAGTCTGAGGAAGCAAGATCAGCCGAGAAGTTGGCCAGGTGAGGTTAGCTGTGGATTGTTTTGTCTCTCTGACCTTCTAGTGTTCACCCCAATACCTGGCTCAGGTTTGTTTTATTAATAAAACATTCTAAGATTCCTGCTACAATAGATTTTTTTGGTACAATATATCCTGATTACAGTTTCCTCTCCCTCTCCTCCTCTCTGAGTCCACTCTTTTTCTGTCTCTCATTAAAAAAGAACAGGCTTATAAGAGATAACAAATATGACAAAATATATATGATAAAATAGAAAGTATCATATCAAAGCTGGACAAGGCAACCCAACAGAAGGAAAAGAGCCTCAAGAGAAGGCATGTGAGTCAGAGACCCACTTGTTCAAATACTCAGGAGTACCATAAAAATACTAAGCTGGAAGTTATAATATATACACAGAGGACCTGGTGCAGACCCATGTATTTCCTCTACTTGCTGCTTCCATCTCTGTGAGCTCATATGAGCCTTACTTAGTTGGCTTTGCTCTCCTGGTGTCTTCCATGCCTTCTGGATCTTATACCGTTTCTGTTTTTCCTTCTGTGGGGTTCCCTGAGTTCTGAGGGAAGGGATTTGATAGAGACATCCAATTTAGAGCTGTGTGTTCCAAGGGCTCGCTCTCTCTCTCTCTCTCTCTCTCTCTCTCTCTCTCTCTCTCTCTTAAACTGAACTTTGTCTTTAGTACATGAATTTTCATTGGGAGATTTGAACAAATGTCAATTCTTCCCAGGTAGAGCATTATGACCCAAGAAAGTGATTCTCTACATATCTGTTTCTGTAAACTAATGATTTTTTTGGCGTTACTTACAGGAACATGAATTTCTCAGAAATATGTGCTGTGGGATGGTCTGTATGTCAAATTGCTCTGATTGGTCAATAAATAAAACACTGATTGGCCAGTGGCTAGGCAGGAAGTATAGGTGGGACTAACAGAGAGGAGAAAAGAAAGAACAGGGAGGCGAAAGGAGTCACTGCCAGCTGCCACCATGACAAGCAGCATGTGAAGATGCCAGTAAGTCACGAGCCACGTGGCAAGGTATAGATTTATGGAAATGGATTAATTTAAGCTATAAGAACAGTTAGCAGGAAGCCTGCCAAGGCCATACAGTTTTTAAGCAATATGAGTCTCTGTGTTTACCTCGTTGGGTCTGAGCGACTGTGGGACTGGCAGGTGACAAAGATTTATCCTGACTGTGGGCAAGGCAGGAAAACTCTAGCTACAAATATGCACCAGAAACAATCTCACCTCCACAGAGAAGCTGCAATACTGGACTTTCCTGCACAACTTGTGGTCAGTTCTACTGAAGAATTTCCTCTCTCCTAGCAACTGTATACTACTTATATACCTTGGTAAAGAGCCATTGGTGTCATAACTCTCTTGTGAGTTCTTGTAAGTTTTTCTTTTTTTATTTTCGATGAGTTTTATGACATTCCACATTCTTTCCATAAAAGAACATTTTACACTACATACTTATTTATTGTGAACTAGCTATTAATGTTGTTATCAGGCTTCAGCCTCTATAACAAATTGTTCACTAAATTCCAGCTCTGAACCCTATTCACTGGCCAGCTCAAGCTCAATCTGAAGAGCTAGACAGCCTGCTTCAGCCACCCCTCCCTGTATTCTTTCCAGACAGATTTCTGATGACTCTATATCTATTTTCAGCTCCCCTATTCACACTTCACAGCATCAGCATTAAGGCCATTTGCTACTTGTGTCTAAGAGGTACAATAGCTGCATACACATTCTAGGATTTACTTTATTTAGGGAGGAACAGTTGATATAGATTTATTTTCCATTTCTCTGCCTTCACTTACTCATGTTTATTCCTCTGCTTCAAATTTGTGTTGAATGTCTATTTCTACCTTTTTTTTTCTTCCACCACTATTAACAGATGTTTCTTAAACTTCCTACATGAATCTTGTCATTATCCTTCTCTACATCACTTTCATTCTTTCTCCCCTTCAGGGCCTTATCGTTTGGATTTTTCATCGACTCCCATTGCTAATTTTCTTAGTTGCAGTCTTGGTTCTTTGAAAAATCACCTTCTATCTAGTTGTCATTTTAGTCTTTTCAAATAAGTATTCAAACTTATCAACATCTCCCTTAATATGTTTCAAAGGCTCTGTATTATTTGCCAAAATTTTCTGGAGATAATCTCAGGGGGTTTTTAATTTGTTGTGTAATTAGGATACATATGAGTGTAAAGCAATGCTATTTACAAGTGGTACCAAGAGAGGACAGCAGTGGCCTTGCCAAGGGGAAATATAGAGCTCCACTGCATAAGACACTTTCCGTGGCCTGGTATCTGTTTTCTATTCCATACTCAACTTTGCTGAAACTAATCTCAGAATGTAGCTATGTTCAGTGCTGCTAGAAATCCACACCTCCAACTCTTTGATACTAAGTCAACTGTGCTGTCTGGGCCCATCAACTGTCCTTCTAATTAATGTATGGTTCCTCCTTAACACTCAGCTTTGGATTTTCTTTTCTGGGAGGATCTCTTGACTTCCTCCTGTTATTACTTCAACTAACAGATTGTATACAGTCTTACAGAGAGCTTTCTGTACTGCTATAGAGTTATTTTCTTCTCCCTAACTTTCTGTAAATCTTCAGCTCTTTATAAAGCAAAATAAGCTATACTCCATGTATAGGTGTATACACAACCTTTAGAATCACCATGGAAACAACCTTCAGTAAGCTTGTGAGATATTGTATATATTAGGTTACAATTGATATAGGAAGATCCATCTTAAATATTGGCAGTCCAATACCATGAGCTGGTGTCACAGATGAAACAAAAAGGAGAAAGAGAACAGAACAGCAGCACTCATCTCTCTCCTCTCTATTTTCTGTCTTCAAAGCAATGTGTCTTGTTTCCACATGTTTCTGCAACCATGCGCCCCACCCTGAGTTTCAGATATATTGTTTCCTCATAGTAGAAGCCAAGAACACAGCTACAGAGAGTGGGTAAGAATGATCCCCCCATATCCATTTGTATAGTCATAGTGTGTGCATACAGAGAAGCACATAGGGACTCAAATTTTTGAACGTTAAAACCAAATTCAACAGTTGTCAAGATCAGTCAGTGGAGAAAAGGTGCCAGCCATCCAACAATGCAAACACCAAGACCCAAGTTTGATTCCAGAACATACATAAAAGTGAAAGGAGCTGGCCCTGTAAGATTTCCACTGACTTCAGCATGCACACTGTGATACACATGTCCTCTGCTTACAATTACATACTCATACAATAATAAACATACATAAAGTTTAACAACAACAAGCAAAACTGAATTGGGCTTGATGAAGAAATGTTGGCTTGCATATAATTACTCAGATCTAAAACATCTTAAGTTTACATTGCAACTAACACATAGCATATATGTGTTAGCTTTATGATATACAAAACATTTCTGAATTTCTGTTTTGCAATACTTTGGTCAGTATTCATCATACAACACTAGCAGTCTCAAACACAGTCTTTAATTGCAGTATTTGTGTTTATGTTTCTATTCAAATTATAGGATTTACATTAAATAAATACAGGCCAATATTTTTATCAACCTAATGGAAAGTTGAAGAAAAAAAATCAAGCCACAGGGAAGCTAGACTGGATTTAAAATATGTTCAGATTAAAAAAAAACTTAACGTTTATAAAACACTTGACATTTGTGACATTCAGAGTTCCTGAAACACAAAAATACACACCAAAAGTGTCTAACCAAAAATAATATGCTGAATTTCTGACAGGAATTGGCACAAACATGACATTTATAAACATTAAGAAAAAGTAAGTAGAAATACTTTTGATAAAATACGTTTTGGAAATGTGGCTTTTCTGAGAATGGTGGGCTCCAAGATATGTGGAAATTTCTGTATTTTATCACATGAAAAGCATTACTTTGTGAAATGCATATATTTACATGTACGCATTTTAAGTTTTTAGTCAAATGTCTTATTATTTACACAAAATAAGCAATGAGTTTATTATATTATAGCTTTCCCACTAGCTACCACAAGGAAATATAGAGAGAGGTGTTCAATATTTATGTATGAAGGAGCAAACAGTAGATATTTCAATACATTTCTCTATAAGAATAACTTGACTGATGTCTAGACTTTTAAAAGCATGTAGAGTCATTATTTATTCATCCTTTTCCAAAACAACTTGGTACTTTGCTTGTTTTAGGCAGATTAGATGGCATTCTGGCTAGTTTTGTGTCAACTGGACACAAGCTGGAGTCATTGGAAGAGGGAACCTCAGCTGAAAAACGCAGCCAGCTGACGGGCTTGTCAGAGAGTTGGTGGGCAAACCTGTGGGGCATTTTCTTGATTGTTGACTGAGTGGGAAAAGCCAGCTCACTGTGGGTGGGGCCCTTCTAGGCTGTTTGTCCTGGGTGCTGTCAGAAAGCAAGCTGAGTAAGCCATGAAGAGGAAGCCAGTGAGCAGCAGTCCTTTCTTCAGCTTCAGCTGCTGCCTCCAGTTCATGCCCTGAGATCTTGTGCTGACTTTCTTCCATGATGAGCTGTATAACGGAATTCACTCCACATGACCTGAGGCTATCTAGCCTGATAGAGGCCATGCTTCTTATCTGCCTACATGACCACTTGAAAGGGAAGAGAGAGGGGGTCATGTTCTCTTGGATGGTGAAGACCTGATCAGGTGTCATGAAGCAGTGTGTGTTCTATCCCCAACTTTTCAAGGACACTGCAACTGGATTTACCTTATCCTGTATCAGTGAGTCTGTTTTCCCCATAGAACCCCTTAATAAAGTGATTTTTTATATATATATATATATATATATATATATATATATATATATATATATATGGAGAGAGAGAGCATTGAGGCTCTCATTACAGGGCTGTAACACAGAATTGTCTCCCGAAGTTTCTTTTGGTTTATGATGTTTCATTACAGTAATCTAAATCCTAACTGAGAAAGATGCTTTAAGTACCATAGAATCATTCCATATTTTAGAAATCTGATTTCTACTCTCAATCATTTTCCAGTTGTGCCTTATTTCAGATCTGTTTAGTATGAATGTTTACTTAAACAAAGCAAAATATACAAAGTGTTGGATGAGATAACCAAGGATGTTTGGTTGGCCACCAAAATACCAAAACATATTGGATCCCTTTTAGTGATTAGCATAGTACAAACTTAAGCTACTGGAAGATACCACTGTAGAACTGTTTCAGTGTTAAAAATAAAAGGGATTTTGTACTCTAAATTTACAAAGTAGAAAACTGGGAAGTCCTCTGTATGGTTAATGGAATCCACAGTTGTACAACCACTTTGGAAAACAAATTTAAGCCGGGCGTGGTGGCACACGCCTTTAATCCCAGCACTTGGGAGGCAGAACCAGGCGAATCTTTGTGAGTTCGAGGCCAGCCTGGTCTACAGAGCGAGTTCCAGGAAAGGCGCAAAGCTACACAGAGAAACCCTGTCTCAAAAAAACCAAAAAAAAAAAAAAAACCCCAAAAAGGAAAACAAATTTATAATTTCTTAGATCATCAAACATGGTGACCACAAGATGTTTTATCCCCACTACAGGATATTTATTTGAAATAAAGGTGTACTGAAACAGAATTAGTAATATGGAGATATTCATAGACGCTTTAGTTTTGGTATTTAGAAACTGAAAATAACCAAAAGTTTATCACAAGGTCAATGACATTTTTAAAATGTGCTATGTTGAGTAGAATATCTAGTAAAAAAGTACATATTGAATGAATCCAAATCTACAAAACTGTCATAATGAAAACTAGACTAAAGTGACTGTAAGTTAAGAATCTATTGCCTGGACATGGATATTTCTATGGGTTCAATAGTGGACAAAATTTTTTGGGGTAACCAACCTCTTTTTGATTGGATTTGATGTCTATCCAAGAAAAAGTAACAAATTCTTTATACTGCAAATCTGTCAAAAAAACCATGACCAGGGAGCTCACAGACCCCAGGATTAACCTACCTGTTATTTTGTTAAATGTACACAGCGTCAAACTGACTTCTAAATTGGTTCCTTTACACTTGAAGATCAGGTAGTTCTCAGACCTCATCAGAGAAGTTTCTTTGTGTAGTGGATGGTGGGTGGATAGTGCATAAAAACACTCTTAGTCAAAGGACAGGTAATACGTTACTGTAGAGTGCTCAATCACAAATGGCTCCACTGCATGGTTCAGGGACCAGCATGGAAGAGTGGGCAGAAGAATCATAAGCACCAGAGGTCATGGTGGATAGGAGCCAAGCTGTTTTCTGGGCATGGCAGGGCCTCTGTACTCATGAACACTCAGTAGCTTATGTTTGTTTCTCTGTACAAAACCCACACAAGCTCCAGCTAGTCACTGATTTAGCATGGAGTGGGGAGGGGTTTATGGACCCCCACCCACAACTGTGGAGCTGTGGAGGGTTGCTGGCATCATTGCTGGCATCTAGGAGGGAGAACCAATTCCCTTTCAGGGTGTGGCTCTGAGTAACTTGACTGCACTTTAATGGTTGGGCTCTCCCTCAGAAATATATGGACATTAGAAGTTGGAGTCTATGAATTATTAAATTAAAAAAATAAGATGATGATGTGAAATTAGGAGGTAAGGAGGAGGTGGCAATGGATCTGGGAGGATTTAGTGGGAGAGGTGGGAATGAATTTAAAATACATTATATGAAGTTCTAAAAGAATTAATAAATAAAATATTTATTTAAAAACATGCCATTAAATATACATATATATTATATATATATATTTTATTTTATTTTATCTGTGGATGGATATGGCTTTGAGAGACTAAATTAAAACATGCAGCCAGAGATAGTGCTTTCATGAAATACAGTACAAATGTCCTTTATCATTCTTAAGGTCCATTCATATTCACACTGAGTATAAATAGATGAGAATATTTGTATATTAATGAGCAAATAAATTTGTGGACATAGAAGGAATCTTCTGTAGTTATCATGGGACTTATAAACATCTTCAATTCAGAAAAATAAAAGATTTTTCACAGTGATGATGCTTCTGGGATTTGATTCTCATTTCCTCTGATACAGGTTTGTCTCCAAAAGACAGAGGCACACTGTTCAAACCAAACCATTCCTGAGAGACACTAATTTGCTCAATGAATAGGTATTACAGAAGTTGGTAATGGAGCTCAGTTGATAGACAGAACATATGAACTCCTGGATCCTATCTTCTGGCCCGTTTAAACCGGGCATTTTGTGTCACATCTTTAATCCTAGTACACAAGAGGTGGAAGTGGAAGGGATCAAGAATTTAGTGTCACCTTGGCTATACAACACTGGATCCAGCCTGGGCTATATGAGACCTTGTCTGAAATAAATGCATACTATAGGTACAGATTATGATTATTTTTAGGAATTCTGAAGAAAGATGATTCATTCGCCTGACTTACCATATTTAAAACATCATTTTGTGTCCTTTTTCAACATAGAAATCTTGATTTTTGTTTCACATACAGTTCACACAGAAAAGTAACTTAGCCTCTGTTAGACGACAAGATTGATTGTTAAAACAAAGAGTAAAGAATTTGTGCCACCAGTAAAGTTTTTCTGTTTGTTTTTACTGAATAAAAAGTGGTTTTAGGTATCTAAGTTGCTGTCAGTCACGTTAATAGATTTTAAATAATGTTATTTTCTTGGACATATAGCTTTAGAATTTTCTCAAAGCCTAGGCATATATAAGCTGATTGACAGGTAAGGTAATATCCTCCCCACTCTTGTCTAATTACAAATTATGGGCCACGTTCTTTTCAGTGTGGCTAGGTTTCTAGTTTTGTGTTTAATGCTTTTATCTGTTTGATCAATGTGAAGTCAAATATCCAAATATTTGGTTTTTATCTGTATGGTCATTGTTTATTGTTTTCTCTGTTTTTCATCTGGGTGTTTAAGGTGGCAGCTACACTGGGCCCAGGGATAGTTAAAGCACACATCTGAGAATCATAAATCTAACTTCTATCCTTTTCCTTGTCAGCACTGACAGTAACCTTGAGGAAATCACTTAATCTCTTTGTGCCTCCATCACTTTGCTATAAAACTAGGATAATGATACTTATCTCGCTGGATAAGAGGGAGGTGTTAGTGTTTGTTAAGCCTCAGAGATCTTCAGATAAAGTAAACTACCACAGAATTGTTAATATAAAGAAATCATTGTTATACTCTGTTCTACTCATTTCAAGGTATATGTGTGTGGCTCATTACAAAGCCTTCATAATGATACTTTAGTCACTTGAAAAGTTAATAAAATAGACTTAGAAGTATTTTGTCATAACATATTAATTATTACATTAAAACATTGATCTTACTTTTACCTATAATTCTTGAAAAATTCTCATGCAGAATAAGTGTACTTAAGAAATTTATCTTGCCGTAAATATAGAGATATATTGAAAGTAAAATTGCTATGGACATAGACTTATGTTACTGTAGAGTGCTCAATCACAAATGGCTCCACTGCCATTACTTACTAATATCTTACTACTTACTAAATATCAAGACTATATATACATATATAGTCGTGATATTGTGTATTTTACAATTTCTAGAAGCATGTATTAATATTTTCGTATGATGTCATCCCCAAGAAGGAGGGATATGTGAGAGAAAAGTGCTTTGAAGATAGTAATAAATTGATCAAAGCTTCTGCATTGAATATCCTGTATTATGCTGAAAATACAACCCCCAAAATGCAGATGCTGGGGTGATACTGACAGTGAGGAAATGAAATGAAGAGTAATTCTGCCTGAAGAAAATTGAAAGGAATGGAAGTGAAAGAATTTCAGGGATAACCGACTTCATTGGGTGATTGTGATGAAGGGAAACACAGAGGTTTATCTGAGGTCCTTTTAGGTAGATATAGGAGGATGAACTATAGAGCCAGTAATGCAGGCACGGTTCCAGAGCTACAGACACCAGGCAGGAACACGTAACTGTTGTCAGCTGTGTGGTGGATGTAGTATTGAATAACATAAAACAGACGGGCCGATGTCAGTTATCTCAGTGGACAATCATGGTTCAACAATATGCAGTAGGCCTTCCAAGTGCTATTGGATAAACTCAGGAGCATCAGAAATGCCATAAAAATATCACAGCTGGATTGATCTTCATTAGAGAGGTCACCTGATGAAGTGACTCTACCTGCCTCTGCCTCTCCTCTGATCTAATTCATATGAGCAACAATCCGTGGTCATTTTTTTTCTAATCATGAAGTAATCCTCACAAGAAGAATTACACTTCACAGGAACAACACAGTGGCTTCCTGTGGAGTAAGAGTTATGTCTTCAGTGTAGGGAGAGTGTGTGCTTGTGAAGGTGTACATATTGGCCCTTACAGAAAACCAGGAGAAACAATTTCTCAAGTCCAAGTGCATACATTCACCTTACACCCAAGCAGTTAAAGAAAGTGGTTTTGGCAGGCCTTGCATGTTTTGCTTTGTTGATAAGTATTTCCTGTGGGTTAACACAAGGCACAGACCTATGCTGACAACACCAGCAGATAGCTGACCTGCTGACTTGGTTCTAGAGCAGTCAATGAAGCATCTCATCTAGTGCTTATCACAGCTGATAGTCTGGTGGTGTTTCCATCATTCCTGGAAGCAGAACAATGACAACCATTTACCCTTATTACTTTGTGTCATCATGATAATTATGTCCTTCCTCCTTATGATAATATAATCCATGGAATCCTCTATGCTTATTTCTTCAACCTCAATCTCTTCCTTTGGACCCATAGAATTAATTTAATCAAATATAGAAATACAATAATAGATTTAAATATATCAAGTAAGAGAATTGAGCACCCTCATGTATAAAGCACACCCTTACTAGCCATAGGAGAGTGCCTTAGAGGTGAATGCTGTCATTACAACACAATTATTGAGCACACCTCATCACAGTCAGAGTCTATTGTCCTCTCCGACTCCCATTTCTATGGCAGATGCACAGGTCTTGGTGGACTCTTTAGAATATTGAAGGTATCACTAACACATTCAAAAGTACTGGAGACATCTAGTATAAAGCAGGGTTCAGAGCCAGAGAGAGTCATGCATCAATTTATGCCTCAGAGGGAACAGTATCCATGGGAGCATGAGAATAGTATTGTTATTTATGGCAAATACCAAAGAAAAGTTAAGAATATAGCACTCCTAGACTGCTGGTCTGAGGTATCCATATAATAACAGAACTCTCATCTCAGAAAGGGATGAGAGGTATTTTATTTGGAGGCAAATGTGAGAGACCAAGAACAGAGCCAGCTAATATCAATTACTATGTTCCATTATGGGAACAGTTTGATAAAGTTTTACTGCAACAAGTAGAGGAAAGGTCATAGATTAAGGTACTTTTTAAATATGTTGCTAAGAGTATTAGATCGGTCGCATAAGGCAAAGGGGAAGTCTCCGGCACGGCCCCTCAGATGCTATCTTCAAGCACTCTTAGTTTTTTTTTTTTTTTTTTTATTGCTACAAGCTAGTGGTTGTTTGGGTTAATGTATTACACAAGGCTTTACCAGTTGGTCACAGGGTTATTAGGTCAGCCACAGAGACCAGCTATACAAGGAATAGATATTATAGGGACTGAAGACAGGCTAAGACAAATTGTATTCAGGCTGTATACCTAGAACTTTGCAGCCTCTCTACAGTCACTGGAGTTCCAATAGATAAAGAGGCTAACACAAGTTTCAGTGTAGTGTGATTCTTTTCATGAGCTTTCCTTTAAAGCTCTAAATACAAATTCATCCTCTAGCTATACCTCAGAAGCTCAACTGGGCTCCTCATTTAGACCCTGTCGTGGTTTGAATAAGAATGGCTCCACAGCTCACATATTTGAAAGGATTAGGTGGTGTGGCCTTGTGGGAGAAAGTGTATCACTTGGGGTGGCCCTTGAGGTTTCAAAGTCCAAGCCAGGCATGGTGGCTTCCTGTTCCTGCTGCCTTTGGATCCAGATGTAGAACTCGCAGCTACCATGTTTGTCTGTATGCCACCAAGCTCCTTGCCATGAAGATAATGCACTAAACCTCTGAAGCTGTAAGCAGACCCCGATCAGATACTGTCTTTTTATGAGTTGCTCTGGTCATGGTGTCTCTTCACAGCAATAGAACACTGACTAAGACAGACCATATATTCATAATTGTACACGCAACTGTCAAGTGACACATTGTTTCACAGGAAAAGAGAGGGCAGAGAAAGCTATACTATCTTGGTCCATCATACTAACAGGGAAAATCATTTTCATTACATTGAGAGTGAAGTTTGCTGCTATAAGAGTAGATCTAGGAAGCAGATTTCAATCATCCCCCCCTTCAATGCCCAGGTTGTTTTTTGTTTTATTGTTTGTTTCTTTTCTTTTGTAGTTTTTGTTTGCTTGTTTTTGTTGTTTTAAAGACAGGGTTTTTCCATGTAGCCCTGGCTGTCCTGGAACTGACTCTGCAGACCAGGCTAGCCTGAAACTCAGAGATCCTCCTGCTTCTACCTCCCTAGTTCTAAGATTAAAGGTGTTTGCCACAACTACCCAATTCAATGTCAGGTTCAATGTCCAGTTTTAATGGGTGATCACAGCAGCAGTGTTTGAAATGGCCCTAATAATGGATGCTCAGCGTCACGAGAAATTAAGATCTTGCTACTCCGTTAGGCAGTCAAGGAACTTCGAAATTATATCCAATGTTGAGGTGTATTTTGAGTATCAAATGATTTGTGAGAACTTGTTCCTACAAGCCACAAGAAGGGCTGAACATTGATTGCCTACTGCATTTAAGGCTTCACTAGAATAGTATATATTAGATTGGTTTCCAACTGGCTAACTGCTCTTATGATTAACCCTTATTCTGATAGTTTGCTTAAGAGAAAAAGTGCTGGGCGTTCATATTCAACTCACAAGAACCCACAAGTAATGACCAGAGGGAGCTAGCATATATACACTCAGGTGTCTCAGAAATGAAGACATGTTCTGCTCTTCCAGAGAACCCAGATATCGTTCCCGGCACCCATGTGATGCCTCAAAACCACCTGTAACTCCAGTTCCAGGGGAACCAGCTCCTTCTTCTGTCCTCTGAACGTACTAGCTAAGCACATGAATGACAAACATAATTACGTAATAGTGACACACCTAAAATAAAGCAATATAAATCTTTTAAAAGGTTCTGTCCATAGTTACACCTATTTAATAGAAGCCATGTTTGTATGAACAGATAAACATACAAACTTTTGCTACAAGATCATGTCAGGTCAGAGTCTCCTACGATGTATCAGTAACACTGACGTCAGAAGAACGAGAACACACGTGTTATACAGAAGCAAACTACAGGTGTGAATGCTATGGCTAAATAGAATTTAAAAATGTGTGAGGGGTGTGAAGAAAAAGGAAGTACATGGCAATGAAAGTGGGTGGTGAAAAGATGCTAAAGACCCAATGTTTTTCCTGATTCACAAAGAAGGCTAATTTGGAACAGGATGATCAAGTTTGTGGTTCTTTTCATACTAATTTGTATTTTTCTATTACTAGTTAAGGTTAAATTTAAAACATTTTCATATGTAATCTCAAGTCATTTGGTTACCCTAATTTGTGAATTTTCTGTGGAAGCATTTTTACCCACATTTATAGTACAGTTTTTATTTTAAGTTTTTATTATTAAAACAAATATTTCTGTCAAATATTTTTATCAGAAATATTTTCTTTTTTCTGTGTCATACCTTAAAGAACTCCAGTTTGCTCCTTTTAAAGTGTCTCAATTTCATCAAATTTAAACATTTCATCTGACATTTGCCGCATTTCTTCATTCTTTTTGTCCCATGCTGACATTTACAATGGTTGATTTTTTAAAATTATTTTCCTCTTCACCTTTCTGATAAATGGTCATAATTTTTGATCTGATTTCAAGAGTACCACTCTATAGAATGTAAGCTTCTGACCCTTTATCCAATCAAACTACATTGATGTCATTGTCCAGTAGTACTGTCTGATGGATGTGTTCATCAAGCTACAGAAACAAGGCAGGGAGGGGCTTTTGAGATAAGTAGAAATGATGGGAAGAAGCAGAACCAGTGAGACCACACCTGACTCTCAGCACAGATGCCCTTACAGCTATTTGGTCTCTTTAGAGATATTGTAAGAGACGATTTTTTTTTTTTTTACAGCACAGTAAAACTTGAAAGAAATTTGGCAACTAAAGTACAGACAATGGAAATACATTCATGGACCTCCTTCACATTCATGACTTCCCAATAGATGTAGTTTTAATACTAAAATCAATTTCTGAGCCACTAAAACTTGCTGTTGTGTTGAATACCTTTATCCCTACATCAGTCTGACAATATTCCTGCTTGTTTACTTATTTATATAACTTCTTTGATGCTTTATTTAATCATGTCTTCATTAACTAGGGAGAATGTCTTGACTTTAAAATTACGTTACTTGTTGTTTTTAATTTACTACTACATTTTAGCCATAAAATATGTGTACCAACCATAGAGGTCTAGTCATGTTTGTGCTAAGTAGAAGAACTACTACTTGATCACCACCAAACATGACCATGTCTACATACAAGGAGCCTCCGAATATACTACCTTAAATGGCAAAAAAAAAGACTGTACAGCTATGTCCAAGCAGAGAGACTGTTTGGGGAGCTTGTTTCGCATTTTGCCTTCATACAAAACCTAAGCACACAAGCTTTAAAGCAGAACATTCTCCCAGCAGTGGTTAGGAAGAGAAAGACTGTTTGGGAAGCTGAGCGTGAGTGCTGCAAGCCTCAAACAAACAAACAAACAAACAACAGTAACAGCAAAATCTTAAATAAGGATGTGTTTATTTTGTCTTACAGTTTAGAGGGTACAGGCAGTCATTATGGGGAAGGCATGCAGCTGGAGCTAGGTTGGGCATTGGCATCAGAATCTATTAATGGACAGTCACTTCTCAATTGCATAGAAGCAGGAATGCACCAGGATCAGTAGGCTGCAGCCCTCAGGCTCAGCTCTGGTGTCCTATGCACACCTGCCAGCTATGCTCAAGTTTCACACACTGCAGACAACTCACTGCCTGGAGACTTCTTGCTCAAACACGTGAGTCTGTGGAGACACGTCACATTCAAACACTTAACTTGAAGTGTAAATGGAATAATACGATGATTGTAGATGTAACCAATCGTCTTATTAAAATAAGAAACACAGAGCCAATGTAAAAGAGAAAGCCGAGAGGTCAGAGCTCAGAGATAAAATCTTACCTCCTGCAGTGCTCCTAGCTTCCCCGAGAGAGAGCTTCTTCCTGTTTGTCGGTCTTTAAATAGTCTTTCTGTTCTGCCTTCTCATTGGTTGTAAACCCAACCACATGACTGCCTCGTCACTGCCTGTAAGTACTGCCCTCCAGGTCTTAAAGGTGTATGTCTCCAATACTGGCTGTATCCCTGAACACACAGAAATCTACCTAGCTCTTCTAACCACCACGCTCTTGCTATGGCTCTAATAGCTCTGACCCCAGGACAACTTTATTTATTAGCATAAAATTAAAATCACATTTCAGTACAAATAAAATATCACCATAGATGATCAGTTATGAGATGGACAACAGAATACAATAAAGTGCACGTCAAACAGCCTTTGGCTATTTCATTTACAACATGATGTTGCTTTTGTAGTATAATTCCTGGCAACAGGAGAATACTTTGTTCAGTATTTTATTTTAACACCTGGAATGGATTGTGCACACAGTTGGATTTTAATAAAATACATGTGTGCTTTAAAACCTTTCTTTTTATTGTCATTTAAGGTTATTTAAACATGTAATTTTTAAGACATTTAACATTACACACACACACACACACACACACACACACACACACACACACACACTCACACACACATTCCCAGAGACCCATTTTTTTGGAGGTTTCTGGAAAGTCCACAAAAACAAACTGCTGATATACCATGTATGAAATAAGGCTTGAGAAATCTGGAAATATATTCAAGTAGATATGGGACTGTGAAATGTTTCTGCCTTAGTATCTGAAAGCTTTATTTCTTCCTGAACTCCAGCTTCATCATTTAAAAGAATACATTAGATGATAAAGAGAGACTTTATGCCAATTTCTCCTAAGAATGTAGCATCTACATCAAGTTCAACATGCTGTTATATTCCAAAGCATCTGATTTAGGTGATTGAAATGTGAAAACACAGTCTTCAGCCATTCCAGCTTTATTGTAACTAGGAGCAGATGTTCAGCCATATAAATTAATTAACTCTACTTTTTATTACTCTGATTAGAGTATTTAAAACCTTTTAATAGACAATTAAATTTTTTAATATTCTTAAATTTTAGTTTATTGTAAAATGAGCGATATTTATTCTTTTGAAAAGTATTTTAAAGACTTTTTTCTAAGATTTTTTTATTTAGTTAAAGGAAAAAATCAAGCATTATTTTAGTGTGAAAGAATACATTCATTATAGTTCATAAAACATTACTGATTTTATTAACATCTGCAAACACTTATTTCAAAAAGAACAAATCTTTCAAAAGTCAATTTTTTTCTGAAATTTTCTTTTCAGTCTGAGAGTGAAATGACCAAGGGATGTGATTTGGTAAAATCAGCAATAGTGTGTGCTCATATACCAGATTCCATGTAAGAGTACATGAATCCTCTGACCTAGGTTATACACCAGATGCTGTGTAAGGGTACACTAATCCTCTGACCTAGCTCATACACCAGATGCTGTGTAAGGGTGCACTAATCCTCTGACCTAGCTCATACACCAGATCTGTGTGAGGACGTTTGAATCTTACCACCTAGCTCATACACCAGATCCAATGCACGAATCCTCCAACCTAGCTCATACACCAGATTCCATGTAAAGGTGTTTGAATCTTACCATATAGGGCTCCTTTCTTGAACTTGCTCTCAGTTAATGCAGTAGTACACTGCTTTTATAAAATAATAAACTTTATGAGAAAAAAAAACAGGAGAAAAGCTCATTTAGTCCTCTGATAAAGGGACAGATGCTTATTTTATTCCCAATGAATTTTAAAAAGAAATGTACAAACTAAAGGCAGATATGAGGATGTTTGTACTCTTAGCAAAAACACAACACTCTTCTTTCTTTGTGGAAGAGTACTGGATGCCAGGTGGCTAGAAAGTAGATCTCTGTCTGTCTATCTCTCTGCATCTCTCTCTCTCTCTCTCTCTCTCTCTCTCTCTCTCTCTCTCTCTCTCTCTCTCTCTCTCTCTGGTGTGTGTGTGTGTGTGTGTGTGTGTGTGTGTGTGTGTGTGTGTGTGTGTCTGTTTGTGGACCAGAGTTCTACTACAGTTGCTGTTCCTTAAGTAACCACCCACACTCATTTTTAGTTTTTTTTTGACCAGTGAGCCCCAGCAACCCACTTGTTTCTCTAGAACTGGGATTACAGGTGTTCATTTTCATGTCCAAATTTATTCTTCAAAGTGGGTTCTGAGCATCAAAAGTATATCCTCACTCAGAGAAAACACTTTATTGATGAACCTTTTTAGGCATCTCTTCTTCCTCTTTAAGTCATAAGCAATCCAGATGACTCAGACTGAAAATTTGATTGGAATATGTACACTGATAAATGGTTTGATGCTCTAATTCATACTACTATATATAAAATTTTTAACAGTGTTTTAAAGGATGTCCAATTCATTTTGGCTATTTAATTCTTTCTTAAATTTTATTTATATTATTTGTATGTATATGAGTGTTTGGGTGCATAATAGTACAGAATTTGAGAACAGTTCCTGTGAAGTCCAGAAAATGGCATCAGTTCTCCTGGAACTGGAGTCACTGAGAGTTGTGAGCTGCTATTTGGATGCTGGCAGTTTTTCACCTTGATCCTCAATAAGAGCAGCAAGTGCTCTTAATTGCCGAGGTATCTCTACAGTCTCTGTTGAGTGAATTCTTAGAAACATCATTGACATGGTGTTGAAAATTACTTTAAATTCATGTGTCAGGAACCCAACAGAATAATTGAAGCAAATATTGAATTGAAATACATGAAATGGAGGTCTGTCACAAGATTGCCTTGCTCTGTAGTGAACTGTAAATTAGGAAAAACTGTAACATTATCAAAAAATAAATAAGTGTAGCTAAATTAATCTGACACCCTTGTAGTTAAGCATTTTTGACAGCCAATCATGGTAGTTGAACATCTAGCCAATAAGCAGCTCAAAGCTCACAAAATGTGGCCACGTGAGGCCAATACAGCCTGTCTGATTGTTTCTGTGTGCAGCTTCCTGCTTATTGGTTATATTTATGTGAGTGATGGAGAAGAACTTTGTGTGGAAGGTTGCCCATTCAAGACAATCTGTCTTTAATCAAGAAAATTTGTTAAATTGGACTGATTTCATATTTTATTTTAACCAGTTCATGACAATAGTAATTTCCTTTAGACAGTTTGCAGCTGCTCCTGCTTCCTCTGCTGAGGATAACTGATATAGCATAAGCTATGCCTTTATCTGCTAACTGATGCAGGAATGTCTTCCTTGTTTCATTGAAAAATGTCTATTTAAGATCTGGGTGCTACCTATGTGGTTTTTTTTTATTAAGAAATTTTTTATTTGTTTTACATACCAATCACAGACTCCCCCTGTGGTGATATTTTATTTGTGCTGAAATGTGATAGTTTATTTGTATGTTAATAAATAAAGTTTGCTTGGAGATCAGAGGTCATAGGGAACCATAAACAGAAGTCAGGTGGTGGTGGCACATGCCCTTAATCTGCTCACATGGCAGGCAGAGTCTCTGTGTGGTCAAGGACACAGCCAAGCATGGCGACACACGCCTTTAATCCCAGTAGCAACCATAGAGACCCAAAGGTCTGTATAGACAGGCAGTGATGAGGAAGTGATGTGGCTGGGCTTAGAGCCAATGAGAAGGCAGAACAGGAAGGTAATAAAAACACAGGTTATACAGGAAGAAGCTTTCTTGGGAAGCTACTGAGAGGTGGTAAGCTAAGGTTAATTGTGGCTATTCGCTATTTTTCTGATTTCTTTGGCTATTACCCCTGTATTTAGCTCTGTTCTTATTTAATAAGACTCTTTAGAAATTCATCTACACACCCCCTTCCCTCCTCCCACTACCCCCAGCCTTCCCCTCCAGCCCACCTCCTATTCCCTCTTCCAAAAAGTAAGATCTCCCATGGGGAGCAGGAGGAGGGACTTGGATCTGCTTCAACTGAATGTACCAGGCTCTTCTGATACTTACGTGTTTTATATGGGAAAAAAGTGACTTGGGAGAGAGGGAGGAGGGTGAGAGGCAGGGGACAGGGAGGGAGGGAGGGAGGGAGGGAGGGAGAGAGAGAGAGAGAGAGAGAGAGAGAGAGAGAGAGAGAGAGAGAGAATGGGAAGTATAGATAGAGCATTCTTGCAATAAATGTAAATCAGTATCAAATAAGCAATAATATGTTGATAAGATAATAAAGTAATAAAAAACTTAGTTTAAACAGAACAAAGCAAAGCTTTCATCATCAATGTTCAACAAAAGTACACATGGAAGGCAAAAAACTAGTTAGGGGATATGTGCAGGGTGTATTTCAAGGGAAGAGGGATAGAATATAGGTGATATGAAGGGGGAAAGGGTGAAAACAGAAAGTGTTGCACTGAGGTGCTGCATAGGACAGCAGGTTAGAGAAATGAGTAGCTGTAATTAGTACTAAATTCCTTTGAAAAAGTTATATAGAAACCTAAAAATGTGGAACTTTCCTAAAATATAAACGTGTACATATATATTAACGCATACATATATAAAAGAATTCTAAATGGAGTTATCCTGTAATAGGGAGACAATGCATTTCCTACACACCATACAGTATCAAATATAAGCCCAATGCAATGTATAGATTACTTCTCTTCAAGTGGTTAGTCAGAGAAGTCCCAAAGCACCTCCCAAACATTACAAGCTCCTGGGGTTACCCTCCAGAACTTGACAGCACACTATATTGATGAAGATATCACATAGTTGAGTCTAAGTCTTGGAGAAATCTGGTTAGTATGGAATTGGAAGTTTCATCTCTACTGACTGGCTTTCATAGTGTTTGAAAGAGCTTAGCACGTTGCTATGGGAGAAAAATAATTAACCATCTTACTCAGCTCCGTCAGTAACAACTGTCTTGGAAAGATATGCCCACTGTTGTAATAGTGGGACAAATGTTATGAGAGTAACCAACACTTTTCTGATTGGATTTGAAGCCCACTCCACAAAACAGAACTCTTGTTTAGTGACTGGGACAGAAACAATTCACTGGCTAGGTCATAGGCCCTAGAGGAAAAGTTACTACTATTATCTTGCTAAAAGGATATAGTAATAACCTAACTTCTAAGTTCTTATCTTCATTCCCCATAGATTATCACATCTCTCAGCCTTCATCAGGGATGCTTCCTCTTGCAGTAGATGATAATCAGTACAGAGACATACAGTTGGTCTGTAGGCAAAGAAAGAGACTTTGAAGTCCTCTATTCTGAGGGATATAGCTTCAACACATTGATCTTTTACCCCAAAGTTTAGAGATCACCATGGAATGGGGAGCAGAAAAATTATTTTAGTCAGAGGTATTGACCCTTGGCAGAAAAATACAAGTTATTTGGTAGGCATGAAAGCATGCTACACACATGAACTCCCAGCTGCTGTAAATGTTTGCAAAGGCTGAGCCAGATAGAATTCCAAATTTGGAAGTGCCACCCACAGCTGAGGAGCTATTGGCAGCTGTTGACTGTTGGAGGTCAGATTCAGTGCTCTTTAGGGATGTGGTACATGGGGGAGTACCCATGGTCCAGTATATCCTGCACTGAGCAGACTCAGTGGTTCTTAAAAGAACAAAAAGCACATCAAGTTAGGAGGGAAATGTTTTGGGAAGGATAGGGGAGGATCCAAAGGGGAAGGAAAGGGGGGATTAACACTATTTGAAGAATCACAGAATTTACTGGCTTATCAGATGGGAAGTTGAGGACATTGTGTAATTTACTTTTCTTGATGATAGTACAAAATTCCTGACAAAAACAACTTAAAGAACATGGAGTATATTGGCTCACTGTTAGAGTTGAGCCCATTATGATGGTGGGACCTTGTGGTGCCGCCCATACTACCTATGTGTACAACCAGGAAGCAGTGAGACCCATTTTCCTCCCTCCCTCCCTCCCTCCCTCCCTCCCTCCCTCCCTCCCTCCCTCCCTCCCTCCCTCCCTCCCTCCCTCTCTCTCTCTCTCTCTCTCTCTCTCTCTCCTTTCAACTGAGGCCCCCAAGTCATGTCACGGTGAAATTCACACTCAGGTTAGTTCTTTACAGCTAAGTTTCGGCATTTAGGAAGCATTCTTAGACATACACGTAAGTATTTTCCCCAATATTCTAAATCCAGTGAGGTCTATGATGAAGATTGCCCATCACACACATGAAGGATAATTGTGAAACAAATAATCAGATAAATGAGTGTATCTGCCTAGGATATATCTTGTTGATAGAGTATAAAAACACTGTTGGTTGGATTTATGTCAATCATGAGTCACCATTAAATCTGACCTAATTCATTAAAAGTTTAATCTGTTAAAATTAAAGCATCGGAAAACAATAGACAAACTTTTTTTATTATTTGTGAATAATTATGTTAAAAGTAAGGCAATATGAGGAATATTCAGCTTGAAAATAAAAATTTTATTTTTAAATTTTCATAAGTTTGAATTTATTTTCATAAATTATACACAAGCTAAATTGTGAAGAAAATCTTTGGATTTTTTACAATCAAATTTTAGATAATCAATGAGAAAATCTTATTAAGCACACCCATTATTTCTCAAAAACATCAAGTAAATGTGAAGACTTCTCTTATCAAAGCATAGAGTACAACGTTATAATTCTGCCCCCAAATATATATATATATTCATATATATCATATATATCATTATATATAGACATAAATATATATCATTAGCTTCCTTCTATTTATTTTTTCTTTAAAAATATGGTTTTCACAAAATATTGTTGTGTTTGTTTAGGGTCACCTCATTTTCCCTAATAATGTATTAATTTTCAATAATTAAAACCAATTATTTAGGGGGCTGGAGAGAGCTCAGGAGTGCTGTCTGGTCTTCTAGAGGACCTAATTCCATCTCTGGCGCCAGCATGGTGGTTCACAGCCTTCTGCAGCTCTTGCAGAGGACCTGAATTCATCCCCAGAACCCACATGGTGGCTCAATGCCATCTGTAGCTCCAGTCCCAGAACCTACAGGGTGGCTTACAACCATGTGAACTCTAGTTCTAGGAGAACTGATGCCCTCTTCTGGTCTCTGTGTGTCCAGACACATACATGCAAGCAAAACACTCAGGTGCGTAAAATAAATAAAAAAATTTAAAAAGTATTTAGTAACTTATTTTTATTTGAAATGAACCCATCACTGAATTAATATAATTAATAAAGCTTACTTTTTTAAAATTTGTGATTATTTTCCCATTTTTAATTAAAAAATACATTTTTGTGTGTGTGGTTGGGGGGTCATCCCACCATGCATGTAAATGGTCAATGACATCTTTTGGGATCCATTTATCTCCTTGTACAACGTAGGTCTGGAGTTCAATCAAACTCATGCTGTTGGTCTTGGCAGCAAGTGCATTGGGTCCCTGAGGTATTTTTCTGTCCCTTATGTTTGGAAATTTTGATACTAAGTAATATCACATACTTCTAAGTCCAGGGTACCTTACAAGTTAGTAAGGGTAAGTGCTAACTTCAGCTATTTCAATCAAGTGTTTTAACTTTATCATTTATGTGGCTATATCTTTAAGCATATACTTGAATTTGTGCACTGAGGTAGGTAGTTGCTTGGAAAGTTTAATTCTTTTATTCCATGAGTTTAGGACATGTAAATGACGTTAGCAGAACAGGTGCTCTGGTGGCTTAGGACTAGTCAGATCAAGGAGCAATGTTGCTCAAGGTTTAATACACTTTTCAGGTAATACAAAGGAACTTTACATAATATAGTCCAGAAAGAATTCCTAGCAACAGGAAGAATCTCATCTGAAATTATTGATGCAAATATATGAAAATTTCTTAGTTTATGCTTGTCTATTTTTAAATTGTATGTGTCTATGTTCTTGTGTGTGTGTGTGTGTGTGTGTGTGTGTGTGTGTGTTCAGGTATGCATTGTGTCCTCCTATGTGTGCTCATGTTTATGTGTGCATTGTATGCATGTACATGTGCCTGAGGAGGCAGACGTTGTACAGTATCTTCCATTGCTTTCCATCTCAGAGTTTTTCACTGCCAGTTCCCAGGGATCCCTTTGCCTCTGCCTCCCCAGTATTGGAATTGCAGAGGCATGCCACCATTTCCAGCTTTTAATGTGGGTACTGAGGATCTGAAAATGGACCTTCACAATTGTGCAGCAAGCACTTATGGATTGAACTATCTCTTCACCCCTCCCCCCCCAAATTATTAGTAAGATTCCTTTAGTTGCTGTTATGCTCCCAACGTCAAGTTGTAAGTACTTAGTGTCTGTTACTCGATATGAATGACTGAAAATAATAAATCAATGAATCTTTATCTGTAGGTTGAAGAAAAGAAGAAATGACTTGCTAATTATACATTGGGTGAAACAGTTGAGTACTTTATCTGCAAGTTCTAAGAAGTACTCACTTGCATTAGAATTCAGCTATGCCATTAAATATTATTTCTTGAAAAGACAGAGACTTCAATAAATGGCACAATGATATCACTCCTGAAATATAATTTATTTTCATTAATAAAAGAATATCTAAGATCTTCCTGCACAAAACTGTAATGAGTGGACCAAAGAAAGGCTGGTTAGACTTGAACTCCCCTTTGTTCGCTGGTGAATGTGTGTCCTTCTGTTAGGTCTCCCTCCTCCCCCCACAAGACATAAGCTATTTAATTCTGATTTTTAAAGAGCAAAATAATTTACTATATTGAAACAGCTCATTCATCACATAAAGCGTCTGATTCTGTCACCTCAAGTGCTTGTTAAATCACTTCCAGCTGCTACAATCAAGGGCCCGGTACTTCTAAGGTCTGACACTTTCTGAGCTCCATTACACCTGTAAGTATGATTCTTCAATCCAATTCTAGTCTTCGTAATAATCAAGTGCCCACTCCACTTAACTTCAAGGCAACTGGGAACTTAGAATTCTCCATATGTGTCTGTATCTGATTTTCAATCAGACCTCTTCATCCCAAACCTGAAAGGTTCTGAATAACTATGAAGTAGGGGGAGGATAGTAACACTTCCACGTAAAGCAGCATGGAGTACAGCCACATTGAGACCAAACTTTGTCAAGGAAACAGAGCTACCAAATGGATACTTTTCCCCCAGATGAGGAAGTTAGTCATCAGCGAAGGAACAGGGAGAATGGGCACTTTCCTCCAGTGTACTGTGAATGTACAGGCCTGCATCCATTGGCTAAACAACAGCATCGAGGTGAAACTGAATGCCAGTTGAATTGAAGAAGGGAGGAATTCAGTGCTTAAGAATCTGTACTGAATAGGGGTCAGTCACAGCCTTGATCTGGGAACAATATTTTATTTGTTCAACAAATAATTTTTGAACATAATTTGTGAGCACTGATGATATATACAATGGTAAAAAATATAATTAGCCTTGTGTAATTTTTAAAATATTTATAACATAAATGAATATGCACTTTGAATGCACCACAACAGAGAAGTCAGAGACCTTTAAAAGCCAACTTCACAAGGTTCATATTTTTAAAAAGTTATTATAGAAATCTTTTTATGTTAAACACTAATTCCAACCATCAATGTGGTGCTATGCATATGAGTTATGATCTACAATGTGACTAGAAATGTCAGCACTTACAAAAGCACAATTCTTTTGAACATTGGTCTATGTAAAGCACAATTTATTTAAATGTTTTGTGAATTTAATTTACTTAGGTGAGGGAAATGGGCAGAATGTTAGTTGGGGTTATTCCAGTTATGGTCAAAATCTCTATTGATATTTCTAAGGTACTGAGCTCAGTGAACCCAAAAGATTCAGTACAGCTGGGATTTAGAGTGTAAATGAGATAGTAGAAAATGATAAGCTATATGGAGGGGAAATCACAACATAGCTCAGACCTCATCTGAAAAGAAGTGTCTTCTATAATACCTCAATGAGGTCATAACTGAAGGGTCCATTTGACTCAGTCTCAAAGACCATTAGGCAATCAATTCCTTTGCTAATTTTCTCTGTAATTCAGCAAATATTTCTCAGGTTTTTCCTATATAGGGGAATGGATGATAGTCAGAAAGTTCTAAGGCCCAATGGGTCCATTGATTTTACTCTGTGGGAGTGTGGAGAGCTTTGGTAGGAATTTCCTGTAAGTGAAAACCTTCTATCTTAGAGGGGGGGGGCTCCTTAAGACATAGGGTGGTGTAGAGAGAAGTCAGACATTTTATTCTTCAGGGAAGTTCATTGAGCTCAGGAACTAAACAACTCAAAGGCATAAGAAAGTCCCTGAAACTTACCATAGTCACTACATCCCTCCATCACCTAGTGCATATGAGCAGTTAAGACTGAAAGAAATGTTCAGACCAGGCGAGCAGCCAGAAGAAGCCCAGATGAACTTAACTGTTCTGAGTAGACACTATCCGACTTGCTGACCCCCCTACAAGTTGTACATCGAATTCCAGGTTTCCAGCTATTGTGCTGGGATTTTATGGCAATGCAACTTTGAGTCTTTGCTGCTTGTGCAAGTTACCCCTTATCCATAGTCCTTTAAGTAACACAAATAAAGCTCATGGGTTCACCAAGTTAGAATCTGGTGCTTTCTGAACTTTGGTCTGTAGTTGGTTTCCTGTCTGGGATGAGGAGATGTTTGCTCATGTCTCTGCTGGAGTTGTGTCATACAAAGAGCACCACTTGAGAATGGGAGCAGATAAATTTGAGGTTGCTTCTGTTACTGTGTTGCAAAGAGAATGAGAGATTAAGGAAGCAACACAGAAATCTACTGGAGGAAGATCTTGATAAAACGCAGTATTTTCTGCCAACCTTGTTGTGTTTCCCATTATAGACTTTGTCTAGTGTGAAATTATTATTTATCAGATTTCTTTTATCTAATGTTAACATTGATTGTTTGTATCAAGCCCTTTACTTTTGTGTGCATGTTAATGTTTTCACAATGTAGAGTTGTGATAACCTGTTTTTCAATGAGTAACTTCATATTGTTCAAATTCAAAGCAATTACTGATATTGTTGCTAATATCTACGTTTGTAACTTTTGTCATTGCTAATCTTTTCTTTCTCATTTTCTTTGCTTCTTTCTTCCAATCTCTAGCTTTAATTGGGTTGTTCCAGCTTATTTTTTATATAACATGCCAATCATATTTCTTGTGCATTTTTTTGTACAAATTTTGTAGTGGGCAAGGAAAGTAGGCTGTTCAGAGCCCCATATATTGGGAAACGTCTACAGTCCTAGCACTTAAAGCACTTGGGGACAGGAGGAGTTCATCCTCAGGGACATAGGAAGTTGAAGGCAGGGTTATATGCATGAGACTGTCTAAAATGAAATCCTGCCTCTCTGCGTGCATGCACCCCCCCACAACTTTTAAATGATAGTTCAATCAATAAAAATGTACAGTTTCACGTCCAAAACCTGTAACCCACTGTCATTCGTGTAATTTATGCATAAGCTATTGAGATTATGTATTAAATTATTACTAAGTTGACTAATCATATTATTAGGTGAATCATGAGCAAGGAATGAGCATTTAAATACCTGTAAATCTTCTGACCTATCTGCTTCCCCAAATTTCTACCAATACTTCATTCTGCCAAAGAACTCATTGTATGTTTTCATGCAGTGAAATATTTTTCTAGGAAAATATTTCTCCTTTACACACAATTGGCATCTATAAATCCTAGCCTGGTTTTGTTTGCTTTCATCACTGGATATTTTATTCCATTCTCTAAAGATTGCTGAAAAGACTTCCATTGTGACTGTATACTTCGTAAGTTATTTCTTTTTCTCCTGGAGTTTTATTGCATTTTGTGTTGGTTTTGGCTTTTATTTATATGTTATATTTAAATACAATCACATTCTATTTTTGTTTATATTATTATTATTTTACGTCTTACTCCATGGGCTCTGTCTATGCTTTGATGACTTACAAGGGATGGGGGATTTCTCAATGCTGTTCTGTTTTCTTTTTCTCCTGGATAATAAGAATGGAAAAGGTTTTCCCACACCTCTCAGAAGCAACCATCCCTAGTTCTACCCTCAAGTATCTTGGACTTCTAGGCTGTACAAATTTGAAACAATCAATATGTTTGTGAAAATATTCAGTCTCAGGTGCTTTACAGTATCCTTCAGCAACTGGTATACACATAGTCATGAGAGCAGAAATATAATGTCTGAACTGGACTTTTTAAGAGATGATATGGGATGATATATATGTAAGGTATCCTGCAGGAATTTCTATTTACTTTTTCAGAAAAAAAGGAAACCAGTCATAAGCTAGATGTGTATATGTAGGTGGAGATATTATTGGGAGAAGGAAGAAGTATGAAGTAGATATTTGTGATAGCAGAAGTTAGGAATAAACAGAGAAAATGCAACTGAGAACAAATTTAATGTTTTGTTGTTTGAACCTTGGATTAAGTTTCAGTATTAAAGTGGGAAAAAATGGATCAGTTTAGAGATATAGTCACATTGTGTCTCAATTGAAGAATTGATTGTAGAGATAAGGAGGTCATGTGTAAATTGACAATGTTTGAATATGATTTTTTGTTCAATGCTTGATACCTGTCTTGTCATGCTATAAAGGAAATTTCTGAAAACTTTAGAAAGTGATGCCCACTTGAAAGAAATAGGTCATTGTGATTTTTCTTTTCTTTTCTTTCTTTTTTTTTCTTGAGGGTTATGTCTGCTTCCACATTCTTTCCTTTCTTTCCTGCCTGTCTCCATGAGGAGGAGTATCTCCTCCACCTCAGGTTCCCACCACCATGATATGAGGCCAAACAAGCATGAGATGAACCCATGGGCCATAGCAAGTGTGTCCTGGTTTAAGTTATATTCTTGATTTCTTTTTTGTCAGAGCTGCACAAAACTGACCAACAGTGAGGAATTAAAAAAGTAAACTGGATTTCTAACATGAATAATTAACTACAAAAAGAAAATTTAAATAAAAAAGATAATTGTCATTTTTTTATTAACTATGTGTTATATTGTTATAAGATCTTTACATATCCATATTATTATTTTGCCAGATTTTTCATTGGTCAAATCATCAAGTGTCTAAATCACTTTGTGAGGAGAATATCAATTAAATTTCTCCCTGTGAAGTACACCAACCAAGTTAATAAAGACCTATTATGTTGGAGAACCACCTATATGTAAGCGAGAAAACAAATCCTTCAGTACTCTGTGGTACAGATGTTACCAAAAAGTTGTACATTGACATCAGAAAATTTTTGTAACTGTATATTCTTAGGAAAGGAAATTTTTCTGGCCAAAATATTTGAGCCAGGAACTTGGTTAATATTCAGAAATTTGCAGACACGATTTTGTGTGTGGGAGGAGGTGTGACTGTAGTCCCAGCTGCCATCTATAACAGTGAGATTATTCTATTTTTACGGTTGCTTCTACATATTAATAAGATAGATTTCAGAATAGCACAGCATTAATTAGGGCAGGCTGCTGAAGACAAAAGGAAAATATTAGTTTTGTTTACTTGACAACTTTATATATTACTGTCTCAAGAATTATTTATATATGTCAAAACTATCTTCTTTTTCAATTTCCATTTCCAGTTTCCTCTTCTGGAATGTTCTATACTACTTTTTAAAACATACAAAGTGTCTCATTAAAATGATGGCAATTATTTGTCTGAAATGTGTTTTCTTACATCTCTTCTACAAGGTTAACTTTAACATGTTTTAAAACAGTAAGTTTCTATTATTAATTAGTTAGTATATTTTGAGACTAAGTATCAAAGTATAGCCCAGGCTGTTCCAGAACTATATATCCCAGGTTGGCTTCAAACTTACGGGCTGTCCCTGATTTACCATCTGATTACTAGGATCATAGGAATAAATCATCATTCCCAGCAAAATGATAATTTCATCTTCATGCTCTACATTACATTGACTAATACAGCTTATGAGTTAGCCACTGATTAAATGCTCCATCTTTTGTTACATGTTTGTCTCACTTAGATATGTTTGTTTTACCATTTTAAGGAGTGGCACCACTGTGCCTCTCCTTATATTCTTCTTTGGAAGCTAGAGATTAAGCACTCATTTATTCAAAGGGTACATACGCTGCTAATTGTAGAAAGGGACTGAACATGCTCAGGGAAAGATGGAAACAGAAAACACCTAAGAGTTTAAGGTTACATGCTAGAGTATTCTTTGGTGCCCGTCTATTCTATAACAGCAACAACAGCAGTAAATCTAGGGAGAGGAGATTATCTGGACTGTCACAGTTGTCACTACATTAGATCCAAATGTACAACAACAGCAAAATCACAAGTAATACTGACAGAATATCTGTGGCACTTTAAAGGCAAAGTGTAAATCATCAAACTCCATCCCTAAGCACAGCCCATGAAGTTATCCTTTAGATAAATAACAAAAATGCCTTAGAGATGTTGAAGAAAAAAAAAACTACAGGAAGCTGAGTATAGTTAGAAAAACAATGTAGAAACAAAATGGAAATATTAATAAAGAGAAAAAACTCTAAAGGAGGTCAAACCATAGACTAGACACTGAAAATTATGTAATAGCTAAAGTCAAAATTTCATTAAAGAAACTTTAAAAGATATATTTGAGTAGAATTTAAGAATTTACAGATAGTTCAGTGGAAATTACCAAGTCCTAAAAGTTGAAATTAAAAGATATAAAACAGAAGAAGAGTAAGTTTAATTGAAGACAACTGTAGGGCATGATCAGATAGAATAGTATACATGCTGTGGGTACTCCAGATGGAGTAGATAGAGATGACAAAGAAAAGGGTTGAGAAAATAAGAACGGCAAATGCCCCAAATACAATGAAACCTATGAGTACAAATACCCAGGACGCTCAAGAACTCCCTGTGAGAGGGACTCAAAGAGACCTACACTGAGACATTTGCTATAAAGTTTTAAAATCCATTGACAGAGGATCTGGAAAACAGTGGAAGAGTTGCACTGACATCAACAGAACTACTTTAAAATTCTTTATCAGATAGTGGGCAGACTTTAATAAACCCAGATAATTACATTGCTTATAGACCCTATAAGCCAAGGATCTGACAGTCTAGCGTCTTGTTTTCTTTTCCCACTGTTATGATGACATACTCTTAAAGAGCAACTTCAGGAAGAAATGGTTAATTTTCCCTCACACTTCAAGGGTGTGCCAAAGCCACAGAGCCTTGAAGTTCTTGTCATATTTTATGCAATGTCAGAAAGCAGAGAGATTGAATAAAATCTAATGTTTAGCTTCTTTTTTTCACTTTCTGTAATCTAGGATCCAGGAAATAATTTTACCCCTAATTAAGCTATGTCTTCCACATCAGTTAAAATAATCAAGGCAATCTCTGACAGGCAAGCCTGGAGATTCCAACTCCAATGTGATTCTATATTTTATGGAATTTAAACATTCATGTGTGATTAGTTTATTTTGTTGTTGTAGTTTATTTTGTTGTTGTTGTTGTTGTTTTGTTTTTTATGATTTTTCGAGACAGGGTTTCTCTGTGTAGCTTTGTGCCTTTCCTGGAACTTGCTTTGTAGACCAGGCTGGCCTGGAACTCATAGAGATCCGCCTGCCTCTGTCTCCTGAGTGCTGGGATTAAAGGCGTTCTCCACCAATGCCCAGTGTGATTAGTTGTTATTGTACTAAACATCAATCTTGATCTAAGTCTAGATAACTCATTAATGATGAAGAAATCATCCTGTATTTGTGCTTCTGAAAGTTATCTAACTCATATCTTGTGGTGGTATTGTGTTCCCCAAAATATTGTGTACTCTAATAAATTTATCTGGGGTCAGAGAAGCAGACAGCCACTAGATACAAAGGCTAGAAAATGGTGGCACTCACACCTTTAATCCTAGCATTCCAGAGATAGAAATCCCTCTGGATCTCTGTGAGTTCAAGGCCACATTGGAAATAGCCAAGCATGGTGACACACGCCTTTAGTCCCAGAAAGCCAGCCTTTAATCCCAGGGAGTGGTGGTAGAAAGCAGAAAGATATATAAGGCGTGAGGACCAGAAACTAGAAGATTTTGGCTGGTTAAGCATTCAGGCTTTTGAGCAGTAATTCAGCTGAGACCCATTCCGGATGAGGACTCAGAGGCCTCCAGTCTGAGGAGACAAGACCAGCTGAGGATCCGGCGAGGTGAGATAGCTGTGGCTTGTTCTGTCTCTCTGATCTACCAGCATGGACCCCAATAACTCGCCTCAGGTTTGATTTTATTAATAAGAACTTTTAAAATTCCTGCTATAATATCTGTTTTCAAGCATGTTCAAGATCTGCACAAGAAAAAGCAGGCATGAAATCTCACACTTGAGAATTCCTAAGCAGTTGATGGCTGCTGGAAGAAGAGTCAGTTTTAAGGTGTGTGACCCCTAAAAGGCTATTGCTCCAGTAGACAGTCCTTTACCCATGTATTTACAGGCAGCACTAAGTGGACTCCTTGGCTATAAAAAGAAGTGCACATAAAATTGAGGGGAGAATGTGGGTTAGCGTGGATATGGGTAAATTAAAATGGAGAAGAATTTGATCAAAATACAATATATAATATGAAAATTATACTTAGAGACACAATAAGAATAAACACTTCAATTATATACTATAAATTGATTTCAATAAGAAATCTCCCTTTGCATTGTAATGTGGAAAAATGCATTTTCTTCAAGCTTTATATATGTTAAAACAATATGATTAAAGAAAACCACAAGAAAAAATATGTAACGACACAAAACTAAAATACCACATCATTTATTCAGTCAAGTTAAATATAAGAAAATTTTGAATCATAAAATATTATACCAGAGTTTCAGGCAGATCCTAGGAGAGTGGAATCATGACGTGCAGAGAAGATAGATGTCTTAGTAAGTTTGTTTGGAATCAGGATACATAGCACTGAAAGAACTGTAATAAAAACCCCATGGACGGTGAACATTAAAGATATGAGCCTGCTCATCAGCTGTGATGAATATTCTCTGACAGGGACTATAGACTATAGGTATTGGAGAAGGCTAAGTGAGCATGGGGTCAGGAGCCCTTGGGACATCTCTACATGTGCAGCTCAGTCTTCCTGTGGATTTCAGAGTTCCCTGAAAAAAAAAACTATATTAAAATAAAAACCTACATGAAAACATCTCTGTGGTTTTGTTAAGACCATTTTTGATTGGCATAAAATTTCCTATTAACTTTGAAGTAGACATTTAATTAGATTTATAATATAACTGGCTATCCATTATTGGAGCCATGTATATATATTTCCTGATGTAATATTCTTGTTTATTTACTATCTTTATTATACTGATGAAGGAAATAAAATAAATAATTGTCTATTCTTATATTTTATTATTATTCTTTATTTTATTTCATTCTATATTTTACCTTGTTCTTTAAACCAACTTCAAATCTAGTTTGCATACAATTTGCACTTCCTGAAAAGTTTCTCTGGACACAGTTGAAGGTAGCATGTGCTAGGATTAGGAAAAATGACAAATTTAGTTAAATAATGAGTATTCGGAAATAAATGTACTTTTAATCCTTTAAAGACAAGTTGAAAAAAAGCAAATTACTGAACATTTTCCACAATCCAGAGGTGTGTAGCACTTTCATAGCATGGTATTAGGGAGTAATGTAAAATGTATTCTGATTCATAATGCTTTCCGAAGAAATGAACAATTATAGAAGTGACTGGTTTCTAAAGTTACATTTCAACGTTTGTTGAGTAAACCAAGTACAGATATTTTCCCCTTCAGATGTATCTTTTTCGGTAAACCGTTTCATGAGTAACGTTTACTTTAAAGTCGTTTCCCTACTCTCATTGCATTGCAAAGGTACACAAAGTGAACATACATGACATGATTGAGTCTTCCTCACAAGCTTGGCTCATTTCCGACGGAGACCAAAAGATGGCGCTGCCGGGCAGCTCAGCGCACCTTCCTCAGTCATCAATGCCTTCATTGAACTCCAGGGCTAACATGGCAGGAAATGCACCTGTCACCAGATAGAATGCAGAGGAGGATGAAGTGAAACACTAACTCAGAGCGGTGCCCAGTGGTAATTAGACCTAGAGAGTCACAGTTGCAGAGTTGCAAAGAGATCTGCAGTCCCTTTTTGGTGTTGTATGTAGACATTTCTGAGGGTTCATGTTAAACATTCATGTTACAGGTTAAGGAAGATTTGGCAGGAAAAAAAATCTATGAAGAAATCAGTCCCCTTTTGAAAAGACTGAAGAAATCTTTGAAGAAATAATTTAGTAATTTCATCTCAGAATAAAGCCAAAGCTAGTATGACCCCAAATGTATCAAGTTATCTTTGTCACTATTATGAGAATGCAGTGGTTTTTGTTAATGTTACAATATTATGTAAACCACACTTTTCCACTTTAGTTTATTAATTATAATTCAATTCACTTATATACTTTGTCATATATGAGATATGTACACCACACAATTGAAAGTGAAATAGTTTTGGTTTTTTGTTTTTGGTGTGTAGTGTGCATGTGTTTGTACAACTGTGCACTGTGTATGCGGGTGCATGTACTTGTGAGCCCATAGAAGGATGAGTCGGGCTCATCCTTCATTGCTCCCTCTTTATTGAGGTGGTCTCTCACAGAACCTCAGGCTAATGAATTCCAGGATGGCTCAATGACAAACTGGACGGATTTTCCTCCTAAGGTTCAGGTTACAGCCACCACCATAGCCAGCTTTTACATTTGTTCGGTGGAATTGGATTCAGGTCCTTATGCTCACACAGCAAATGGTTTGTCCATGGTGCCATCTTCTTGGTCTCTCAGTGAAACAATTTTATGAGGCATGTAATAAGCCAATGCAAACAAAATCTTCCATATGGTTTCCATGGTGCGCCTCTGAAGAACACGGCTATTCCATTCATGGGTGTTTATGGTGAGAGAGCTCTTTTCTCCCTGCTTCAGAAGGCTTCTAAGGTTACCGGTCTCCATACTTGTGTCCACTTCTGTCGTTCCAGTTGAGTTGTATTACAGCTTCTGGTAAAATGATCAGCTGGCATTTATATTGGGTTCTCTGGAATTCAAGTTACAGATGGTTGTGAGCAGCTATGTGGGTGCAGGATACAGAATTTGGATCCTCTACAAGAGCAGTGAGTGCTCTTAACTACTGAGCTGTCTCTATAGCCCTTCAATCTTTTCTAATTTTTAAATATTTATTAGATAACAGTTTATTCCATGAGATTTTTTAAGTTGTTATTTTGTTTTATTAGTGAGACTTGAAATAAAATAATTAAAATTTGTCTTCCTTTATTAATATATTTTTGTCTCTGTGAATCTTTCCAGAGTATAAATTCACTTTATATTTTCAATTTTAGATGTACCTAGAATTTGTGAGTTCAGATTTTCTAAACTCAAATTCTTTCTAGCTCATCACTTGGATTTTCCTTTGTAGTAAGACGACAGTGCTCTACATAGCATGTGGGCCTGTATCTGAGGGTGACACTGTTGTGTGTATACATCTTATGTTGAAATACTTGTTTAGTTCTTATGGAGTATTATTGATATGCAATAACTAACCAATAGTGTGACTAAGTACCTAAGTTAACTTTCACCATCATAAAAGTAAGGAGCATATGTGTCACCCAAAAAAAAAAAAAATCCTTAACTCTCAGTAGTTCTACTCACTGGTCACTTCCATGTTCTTTGGAAGGCCATCAATCTACCTTTGAAACTAATATTATATTGCATTTTATACAACTTTATATAAATGGCATCATACAATTTGTACTCTTTTGACATGCTGATCCAATTTTTCTTTAAACAAGTAATATAATTTAACAAATTTCCATTTTCTTTTCAGTTAAGCTACTTATTAAAATAGCTGAAAATTAGATTACATACTTCTTAAGTTTTCAGTCCCAGTCCTCTGTAGTTGAAAAACATCAGACTTGGTTGAAATCTTCTTGCCTTGCATTCTATAATACTATGAAGCCAATAGTTTTGATAGACCACTCATTTTAATATTGTGTTGAACACCATTGAATGTTAGGCAAGAATTCCAAATATAAAACAGAGGACATACCAGGTTTATTGAGCTCCTCTAAAATGATGAGACTAAGTTTTCATCATAACTGATTTTAGGTGGATTTATCTCCCACAGTTATTGATGCTCCATTTATTATAGGCGGATAAGAGTAAAGAGTGTGAGACAAATTTCCAGTATCCACACTCAAATGAACAACACAGAACAAATAACTGTGAAAGATGCCAAACAAATCTGGAGCAAAAACAAAAAATAAATAAATATCACTTAATTATTAGTGGACTCTACTACCTTTTCTTAAAATCATAAAAATTCCCTGAAAAAAACTCAAATCAACTCCACTTTCCTGGAAACTAATGGCCTGAAATTTTATGAGCCTACGATATTTAGGTCAATAAAAATTACATCGGAACAATGCTGTGTTTCATTCTTACAGGCTCCAGAGATCTTGCTTAGTTTAGTTCTTTTCCCAAATTGTCAATATCTGTGTTTTTAAACGTTTAACCGACAAATACTAATGTGTGTATTGATGGGGCAAATGTAGCCATGTGATATATGTATACACCGACAAATGATGAAATGGGGCTAATTAGCACAAGCCATGCCCTGTGTACCACTTGTCTCTTTGTCTTTGGAGTGTATCCCTGTCCTTTTGCTGTTTGACATACAGAGCACCATTAGCTAGAGACTCCATGCTGAAAACTGTCACCCATTTATCTCTCCTTTTCTATGCCTGGTCTCCTTGCTACCTATCTCACCCAGCTGATTACAGTCTCTTACATTCGGCATGTTACTTCTTATAAGCTCACTTTTAGATTAGACACATTATTAGGTTCTTAGTGTTTATCTCTATGGGTCAGTTTTAGTGCACTTAAAATAATGTCTTCCATGTTGATTAACACTGAAAATAATAGATTTGCTTCTATTGTTTTTGATGGATGAATAGCATGTTATTGTTAGGTGAATAGATATTGTTTTATATATATATAGTCATATATAGATATACTTATGCATATATGTATATATGTATAATGTCACCTATTTTTTAAAAAGGAACAACTTGTTTTATGAATTATTATTTTCTCATCATGAGAGCACTGGTGTTTTAAAAATAACAACACACAGAGCCACATCTTGTGTTCAGTCAACAATTTGCTGTTTTTGAATGGGTGGATCAGATGCCATATGTCAATTGGTCACTACATGTGGTTTCTCTTTCATTTTGTAAACTGAAGCATAATGTAGTCACCACTGAGTTTGAAATTCCAAGATCACTGGACTCCTCCTATGTCACCAATAAGAAAGACCTTCCAATATGGTGTTGCTTGGTTCATATTACCCTCCATCAAAGGTATGTCACACTATATTGATACTTGGTTACTTGTTACTACTGACGCAAAAGATAAAATGTCATTGATATAAAGTTCAAACACAATCCTCAATGAGATAGAAACTTTACTATTAGCCATGTAAAAGAAGATGTGGTTAATTTCTCTTGTACACCTGGCCTCAGACAATAAAGGTACATAGCAAACATGTTTTTGTTGTTTTTAACTACTTAGAATTGAAAAGCAAAGTGAATAGCTAAGGCAATGAATAATATATAATGTATATCTATATGCATTTGATATGATATAATGTGGCTATGATAATTTGATATATGTGGGGATTTTTATTGTAATAGTGTAAGGCTGTTAACTTCTTTTAGGGAATTATTGTGTGTCTTAACTCCTCCTACCAGTATAACCACCAAATGTAAGTCAAGGCAGCATTTGGGAGTTTTTGGACAATTTTATTCAGCACACAGGGGAAATGACCATTATATCCACTAAATAAAAATGATTTGGAGCATTTTTAATTAGTTAGTTGAACTTCATGAGCAATCATATTCATATTAGATCATATGGTGTCTTGTTACTCAAAAATAAATTCTACTTCAGAGTGCCGTTTAGTAGCACTGAGAAGATTCTAGTCATTTTCATTTCATACTATGTAAACAATGTTCTTGTCTGTGCCTCAGCTTTCCCTAGATATGTCCTAAAAGAAGGTACAAACTATATAATTAGGAGTTTGAGGAAATAGCTCAGTTAGTGAAATGCTTCTTGTGAAAACCTAAGGACCTGAGTTGAGTTCCTGGCATGCTGTCAAATCTTAGTGGTATGTCCTATAAATCCAGTACTGGTCAAGTGGATGTAGAAGGATTTGTTGGGTTCCAGGCCAGCTGCTCTATCTTAATTAGTAAGCTCCAGGAGAGACCTGTCTAGAATTGAGGTGGATAGTGATGGAGGAAGACATCCATTGACCTCTGACCTCCATATCCATTATATCTACGTGTGCTCAAACATACATATGCATCCTCACACATATATGTACACAACTACATACACACATGCACACATGTGAGTACACACACACACACACAGAGAGAGAGAGAGAGAGAGAGAGAGAGAGAGAGAGAGAGAGAGAGAGAGAGAGAGAGAAAGGAGAGAGAGAACATACGCACCAAAGTGAAGCAGCATACATTATTTGCATCCTAAGAATCAGACCTGTCAGGATCTCTTTCCATTGTATCAAGTCCGGGAGTCCTGCCCCTTTCTGAATGGAGACCTCTCTTGGAAAGGATGGAGAGGGGGCAGATGGGAGGTAGGGGTAAGAAGTAGGAGGAGAGAAGGGAGGGGAAACTATGGTTGGTATGTAAAATAATGAAAACAAGCTAATTAAATTAAATAAAATAATAGAATAAAATAACCTTATCTCCCCCCCCCACCCAAAAAAATAAAGAAGCAAATGTGTATGCAAGTTCTGATCTGGAACTTGGTGAAATTGTTACAGTTAAAAACTCACAAAGATTAATGTAACTATTAGCTGAATAATAGTTATTGGACGTCCTTTATTCACTGTAATTTCACAATCAATTAAGTCCTGCCATGTATTCCACTGTTATGATGGTTTGAATGCTGCTCAGGTGTTTCAGGCCACCCCAATATGTGGCTATCTTCTATCTACAGGGAATCAGCACAACCTAGTGTCTAGAGCTTTAGTGTGTTTTTGTTTGCTATGAAACAGGGGAGTCAAATTCAATCGACAGTGCCATCTTCACCTTCCTCTGGAAATTCAGTAATTACCTTTGTAGAAAGTAGTGAGAATTTCACTTCTTATTCTATTGTATTCAGCTTTGTTTGTGGTTGTCATAAATATCAAGGTGAGAAATTTGGACTATTTTCCTTAGTAACAACATAAAAATAGTTTTTTTCAAGACAGGGTTTTTTCTGTCTAGGTTTGGTGCCTGTCCTGGATCTCGCTCTGTAGACCAGGCTGGCCTCAAAGTCACAGAGATCAGCCTGGCTCTGCCTCCCGAGTTCTGAGATTAAAGGTGTGTGCCACCACCACCCAGCTAGTTCATGGTTTTTAAGCAGAACACTAAACATTGATTTATTTAAGAGAGATATTTCCAACTAACTTATAAGGAATGGATATAAGAATAAATGCAAGGGGATGAATTGGGGAAGACACGTTTATGAGATAGAATCTGACATGAAGGTAACTATTGGAATGTAAATGACATATGGAACAATATGTTGAAATGATAAACATTGGTACACATATACAGAAGATATGGGTGAGAAATAGAGAATAATAAAATTGTAGAAGGGAAGGTATTTATCTTTTGTATACAATAAATAAGACACCCTTGGAAATCTCTTTCCTATAATAATTATCATCAATTTATTTATAATCTATGGTGATCTATACTGTATAACTTCAGATAACTCCCAGGTTACACTTCCATGGGAACAGTCTTTAAAATCTAAACTCACATCAGAGATACAAAGTATTTCTAGCTAGAATCCCACTTATGGGAAGCTCTGCCTGTCACGATGAGCTCATTAGTCTCATTCTGCTTCTCTCTATTCATTTCTCTGATTTCCTGTATAATTTCAATTATGCCTTCATTCTCCAAATTTCTCATCCTCAAATCCCAGGAATTGTCTTGGAGTTTTTCATCCTTAATCATTCATCACAGCCAATGAGGAGATTCTTGTTAGATTCAACACTTTGAGACGCTTTCATCTCTAACTTTCTCTGACATTTGCCTTTATCACAATGACAATTAAGATTATCAGTCCTACCAAATTTAACAGTTACTATATTTTGAGTATTTCTATTTAGTTTTTCTTTCCAACATATGTAATCAAATTAGTATTTCTAGTAAAAATATTGTGTATGTTAGCCAGTGATCCAAACTGATGAAAATACTTCCTTAGAAGCCAGAGTTAGCTTATATTGGCTGTATTTCCATTCATCACAACATCTATAATCAAAATTAGTCAATATTTTTTAAATAATAACTTTTGACCTCAACACAAAATCCATCTAAAGTAAAAGCCATTTATAATTACTATAGATACTGTATTTAAATTCCTAAAACAATTACAGTAATTTTATCTGCTTAGTTTCAAGTAATAGTTTGTTCAGTGTAATTAGTACTGATATGAAGAGTTAAATATACTGTTTGATGAGAACATTCTTAACTTTTAAGAATGAAACCTTTACAGTTATAAATGAGGATAACAACAAGTGTCCTACATTCTCAACAGAAACTTTCTGAGACCAAATACATTTAATTTACAATGAAAATAAACTAAAAATATAAATACACTGTATATAAATATCATATCATAAATTAAAATACTAAACCCATATAAGAAACTACCAATAGAAAAGCTAGATTAAGTGAATGCCTTTTTAAAAATTCTCTAAGATGTTGGTCACACTAATATGGCTTCTGGCCCACACTGAATAAAGACTGACCACTGCAGTTCAGTAGCAAGCCATCTGTTAGAAAGCTTTTTAAACAATGTCACAGTGTTATCCTCCTCACTGTATCTTTCACAGGTCTGGCATCTGAGCAGGCACCCCAGGGCTGTTACAGGAAGAGAAGGAAGCCACCCAGAATTCTATTGTTTGTACTCAGCTTCAATATAAGTAGTTGGTTCTGTTTTATTTAACACATAGAAGCATTTACCAAGGTTTTTATTTGAACAGAGGTTTCATGATTTTTCTGTTTCTCCTAATGTTTTTACAAAATGACAGCTATGAAGGTACAGTTTAAAAATCCTAGTTGTAGAGGAAGATCTTCCTTTCTCCTGCAATGGAGACAGAACTGGATGATATCATGCTGAAAGGTAAACCATGAAATGGTGATGGTATGTTACTAAGACAATGAAATACAGAGTTTGTGTAACTATCGGAGTGTAGCAGGGTATTCATTGTGAAGTGAATAAAAACCCACACATCTGCCTATGTCCTAATTCCTGGAACCCAAGAGCATTTATGTGGCCAGAGAACTTGATTGGATCTAGAAAATGTGATTTAAGTTAAATTCATTGAAATGGAGGTGTGACTAGGATTATTCAGGCATGCCCCAAACAATCACAATGATTCTTTTTTATTTTTGAGGTTATACTATAATTACATTTCTTCCTTCCATTTTCTCCCTTCAAACCCTCCCATATAATTCTCCTGGCTCCTCTTCAAGTTTGTGGCCTCTTTTTTTTTTCACTGTTATTGCATATGTACATATATATATGTATATATATTCACATGTACATGTGCATGTATGTATGTATATGTATATACTCCTTTGTATGAACGTATTTAGTCCTAAATACAACCTCCTCAATCTGTATAATGTTTGTTTTCAGGGATTACCGCTTGGCACTGGACAACCTCTTGGTATGTTCTTCCCCTTCCACTTTGGCATGTTATTGGTGTCCTTGTTCAGCTCACTTGTGTTGGTGAGATGTTATGGGTGTAGCTTCTTTGTGGGTAGATACTGGAGGGGTTGGTTCAGAGGAGATAATATGATAATGTTAGTGAAGAGTTCAGAAAAGGATGTGAAGTACAGATGTAGGCACCATTGACTGAGGAATACTACTAAACATGAAAAACTGGAAAGTACAGGTACCAGGATTTTCCCTTCTGTTGTCAAAAAGATAGAGGCCAGTTGGCTCTGTCCTGGGGAAAATGATTATTGACTTATGATTTTCTGAACTCTAAGGGGACGAATTATCATTAAGTGAGTGGTAATTTGAAATGCTTGCTATAGAAAACTCCTACAGTATGCAACTCAAGGGACTGTCCCTGGTTGCAGTAACAATATGCATACCAATCTTGTAGCTTCCTGTGATGACATTATTCAAGAAAAAGCCAATGAAGATTTTCTAAATCATTCATTTATAAGCCAAATAATGGGCATGTATTCGTTGCTACTTTACAAAAATACAGCTCATAAGTATTGCAAATTTTAATCACATAATACTGGACTTGGGATAGGAGTCTGGTATAAAGGACAGACATTCCTTTTCTGGAAGTCATTGTAGAAACAGATTGTATCCAACAAAGATTGATATATTTTTTTTTAAATAGAACAGAGTGAGACCAGGAGAAAGAACCTGAGAAAAACTCTGTGGGGGGCGGGTCATGAAGGAGTTGATGATTGGGATAATTCCAATATATTGGGAGGAAATTTCCAAGGATAGTAAGTATAAATGGGAAAATTTATACCAAGAAGTAACAAATCCAAAACTTAACAGCAGGAC
>NC_134854.1:158450223-158562723 GCF_049852395.1 Peromyscus maniculatus bairdii | reverse complement strand
GCCTTCATGTCTTTCATCATGTGTGTAAAAGTCTTACCTGCTATACTGTCAGATATTAGAATTATTTTCTTTTCTTACCTTTTTTTTTTTTTTTTTTACAATGTCTGGACTTCTCTTTCTCTCTTTATTCAGTTTGGTGCCATAGTCCATGAGATAGTGCCACCCATATTGAAAGACAGTCTCTGTCCTAAGTTAAGCATCTCTGTAAATGCCCACACACACATGTGTAATAGTGTCTCCAAACCTGTCAAGTTGACATGAAACACTGACTATCACATGATCTTCCCGCCTCAACCTCTGCTGTAGCTACAATTATAACCATATTTTACCCATGCTTCATAAATGCTCATGTGGAATTTTTTGAATTTGTGAATTAAAAGATGTTATCAATAAAGTAAAAACTAACCCACACATCAGAAGAAAATGTTTAGGGAATCACCTGATAAGTGATAAGCATCCAAGTGTGTAGATAGCTAAATCACAATACTCATGACAGCTCCATTTAAAAGCAGATGATATGAAACGACATTTGTCTGTAGAAGGTGTATGAAAGAGCAACAATCATACAAAAACACACTCAGCCTCACCAATTCTTAGAAAAATACAAATTGAAGCTGCAGTGAGGAATCCCTTCACACCATGAGGTTGGCTACTACTGTAAAAGAAGCAGAAAATCACAAATGTAAGCAAGGATATGGAAAAAGAATGCTTATGCATTGTTGATGAGAAGGTAAAATTAAGCAGCCATTGTGAAAACATTGTGAAATCACCTTAAAAAACAACAAACACAACACTCTAATGTAATTTAAAGCAAGGTTTTGAAAAGATGGTTTTTTTTTACAGTCAATGTACATGATAATATCATTTGCAATAGCTATAATTTAGAGGTAGTCATTTGAACATTATCAGGAGAGTGGATAGACAAAATGTACAATTTCCTTCCTTGTAAAGGAAATTCTGATATACACCACAACTCAGGTGAATACCATTGAGAACATTATGCTAAGTGAAATAAACCAGTCACAAAAAAAAGAAATGAATTCTGTATGCTCCCACTCACACAGAGTAATCAAGATCATAAAGACAAAGAAAAATGTTGGGGAGTTAGGGGAGATTTTTTTAACTAAGGTTATTGTTCAAGACAGTGGTTGGTTTCTCAGATAAACTGTCTATGCCACTATTGCACTGCTGGGTACATCCTACCCGTCAGGTTGGGAGAGCATAGAGCCTCAGTTTGTTGTTACTGTGGTGTGTATGCGTGTGTGTGTGTGTGTGTGTGTGTGTGTGTGTGTGTGTGTGTGATGTGTGAGTGTGTATATGTTTATTCAAATGTGTGAGTGAAGTGTGTGCGTAGCACACATGTGGAGGGCAGAGGACAACCTTTAGATATTCGTTATTGCCTTTCCACCTCATTTTATTTATGTATTTACTTATCTTTTGAAATGTTCATACTGGTTTACAATGTATCTTGATAATATTCATCCCTCATTACCCCATTCCATCTCCTCACAGGAAATTCTCTTCCTACTGTGTAGCCTTCATTGCAAGCTTCTGGGGTAGAAAGGACATCAATGATCTTGTCCAGTGTTGGACCCTGTGTGCTCCATTACCAACCTGACAGGCAGGATGTATCTAGTGTTGCAATTGTGGCGTGACGGTTTATCGGAGAAACCAACCACTGTCTTGACTGGATCTAAGACTTGATCCACAAGAAGGAATTCATGCCTGGTACTGTAAACATGGTCAAAATTTATGCCTACAGAAGTCATAGGCCTTAGGGGAAAACCTATTGATAATGGCTAAATGGTCATATTATCAAGCTGCCTTATCAGTGTTTAAACCATAGGTTTGTGCTGCCCTCAACCTTGGTGGGAGAAACTTCTTATTGCTGTGGGTAGTGATGAGTTCACACGCACATTGCTGTTCAAAGTACTGAGAACAATGTGACTACGGGTGCCCAGCCATAGACGGGACATCACTATCAAATCAATGTCAAACCTCTCCTCATTGGCTCAGAGAATATGTCATGGAAGGTGGGTTGAAAACACTGAAAGATGATGAGGACAAGAGCTATGGCTGTTGTGCTCTGGATCTGACATAGCCGCCTCATACATGTACTCACAGCCTCTGTGATTGCCTATATAAGATCTGTACAAGGTCATGCCAGAAGATGGGCTTCCAAGGCCATACACTAGCTGAGTAGCTGTAAGCAATTGATGGTATCTTGTTGAGTGAGAGTCATTGTACTTTGGGGGTGTGACCACTGACAGGTTTCTCTAAGCCCCCAATAAGTATGGATTACCTCCAGATTTATTCATGTATGGACAACACTGCTTGGGCTCAAGGAGTTAAACAGTAAACAAATAATGTTAGCTATTTTTTAAAGTTTAAATTACCTTAGCATCATTTCATACTAGCACTTTGTCCTTGTCTATGGCCACATTACTCTGACTGCAACTGATCTCAAACGTATCACTTATGTTTAAGCCAACTAGATGTGAATAATTTTTTCTTTTGTGAGTGTGAGTATTCATGCATGTGTATGAGTGGGTACATGTGTGTATGAAGGGATATGCAGGTTTATGTGTATGTATGTTTATGGCAGGAGAACAACCTCATGTTTCATTCCTGATGGACCATCCACCATTTGTCGATATAGAATCTCTTACTGGCCTTTCTCCACCCCCATCCCCATGCCTTAGGAGTTGCAAGCATGTACCACACTCCATCTTTGTTGGCTCACTTGCTTTGTTTTGTTTTTGCCTAATTGAACTCGGGTCCTCAACTTGCATGTTACCCACTGAGCTGTCTCCTCAGTCATCAGACACTCATATTTTATATTCTGTGCTTTTAATTTAAACACTTGAAGTCTCTGTACATAAGAGTTTTCTTCCTGGTTGTTATTTGTGATGTATATTTTTGTGAAGAAGTTCACAAAGAAATATGTGACCATTTATTTCCAAGAAATTTATTTTTTATGGATTATTTAAGATGTGCCATTAAGATGGTGTTTGTGGGAATGTGTATGTGTGTATTCCTATACCATATATCTCCTACAAGGAATCTCTATCTATGAAAAGAGATCATTTCTACTTAGTGGGATGCCTTAATGGACAAATGTCATACTGCTGTCCCTACCAGAGCAAGGAAGCTGGGAAGAGATCCACTTTACCAATCACTAGCCTAACAAGAAGAAGAAGAAGAAGAAGAAGAAGAAGAAGAAGAAGAAGAAGAAGAAGAAGAAGAAGAAGAAGAAGAAGAAGAAGAAGAAGAAGAAGAAGGCCACTTCTGTAAAACTCTGAAATTTGTACTTCAAAGGGTTCGAGCTAATAAGCAAACATACAGTCTTGATTTAAGCTAACACACAGAATCAGAGATGGGGGCATGTAGCCAGAAGTTTTCCTGGTCCCACCTGGCTCGCAGCCACTGAGACCCAAATAAACATACAGACGCTTATAATAATTAAAACTGTTTGGCCTAATGGCTCAGGCTTCTTGCTAGCTAGGTCTTACTCTTAAATTAACCCATAATTCTTATTTACGTTTAGCCACATGTCTTGGTACCTTTTCCCAGGTCTGCCTTCACATCTTGCTTCTCCTGACTCAGCTTTCCACTTCCCAGAATTCCCCTCTCTGCTTATCCCACCTACACTATACTTCCTGCCTAGCTCCTGGCCAATCAGAGTTATATTTATCTATCAATCAGAGCAACACATTTCACAGGATGCAGAAAGACATCCCCAGCAGGGGAATGTAGTTTATTTTTTTCTTCTGACAATTCTCTGGATTAGAAAGCTTCTCAAGATTACAAAGGACACTTAGCCACCACTCACAGCATTGTTGTCCAGGGGAACTGTGGACTTACTTTGGAGATAACTGACTTAATAAGTCATTATTGGGACATACATTGTTGATGCAGTGAATAAGCAAAGTATTTCTAGTTTGCAAAGCTACAAAACCTCTTCTACTAATTCTGGTTAGATCTGGTTGCTGGGTAAGCTGGCTCACCGTCTACCACCTAGATGTCACTATAGCTAATTATTTAAATGGATCCAACTGCATGGTATTTACCATCCCCATGCAATCTTTATCTCTTCAAACATGCAAAGCAGCATTTAAAAGACCCACTTATTTTCCTACAAAAGGCCCAGAAATTATAAAAATTCTTATTTCTCTGCTGCTGTTACTTCTCACCATTGCTTCTTATTTTCTGCTAAAAGTAGCTTTGGTCAAATAAACTCTTTGGTGGATTCAGAAGAACCATGCCTGGCCCAGAACAGAAGGACCACACCTGGCCCAGACCAGGAGGACCAAACCTGGCCAAGACCAGGAGGACCACACCTGGCCCAGACCAGGAGGACCACACCTGGCCCAGACCAGGAGGACCACACCTGGCCCAGACCAGGAGGACCACACCTGGCCCAGAGCAGGAGCTGCAGAGCACAGACCCTCACAGTGCATGACCATCTGTGTCTTCTAAGCTGTCTTGAGCCCTGTCTGGTTCCTCATGGTCACTGGTTTTCCTTCAAAGATGCTGAATGAGCCTAGGTCAGTGCCACTCAAAGTGTGCTTCTCGAACCAGCCTGTAACAAAACAAATAACAAACTTGTGAGTAGACATCTGATGCTTACTTTGTCACTTGCCATTGCTAGATCATTGAGGTTTGAACATGAAGGGCCCTCAGTGGGCTCCTGTCAATACTTAGTCAACAACTGGTATTACTGTTTTGAAAGTTGTGGCCCCTTTAAAAGGTGGAACCTCAATAGAGGTCATTGGGGTCTGGCCTTGAGATTTCACAAGCCTGGCCGCACTTCCTGCCCTCTCTCTGCTTCCTGATGACAAATGCAATGTGTCCAGCTATATCACACCCCTGATGCCATGCTTTATCTAACACAATCAACTGAATTCCTCCCCCACACACACACCCTAATTTCAGCCAAAGTAAACCCTTACTCCCTTAAGTTGCTTCCTGTCAGGTCACAGCAAAAAGGAAAGTAAGCAATGCAAAAATCTGAGAGCAGAATTAATGAGCAGGATTAATTAATAAGGAAACTGTTTAGGGAGCAAACTCCTCTGCTGAGCAGCATGTGGCAGAAACTCTGGTTTTGAACAGTCAAATAATTTATTGGCCTGCAAGAAATCAGAAGCACAAAAATATTTTTAAAGAGTATGAGTCTGGAGAGATAACTCAATAAATTGCTTGTCCTACACACATGATCATCTGTGTGCAATCTCCAGCAGCCACACAAAACGCCTGCTGTGGTCTTACATTATTAAAGTCCCAGAACTGGAGAGGTGAAAACATAGAGGTCTTTACACCATCAATGAACCTGAAGTCCCAGTGAGAGACCATATCTGCAAATCAAGGTGGGTGGCTATTGAGGAACAACCCCAAAGGTTGTCCTCTGGCCACCACACTCAGCAGCGCATGCATGCATGCATGCACGCACGCACGCACGCACGCACGCACGCACGCACCAACCCACACCTGCATACACAAGTATGCATCTTGACATACAAACAAAACTAGTTATTCATGCAAGATGATCTTAGAAGTTTTGGCCTGGGCTATTGAGAGTAGCCTGGGAAAGTTTAGTGAATGAAAGTTGGCAAGACTTCCTGACCTCTATAGTGTCCTCATTTCTGCATCATAACAACATGCATGAGGGTGGGTCACAGATTGGATAACATCCCAACGTAAAACTGCTTCCTTGGAGCCTGCAAAGCATTTTTGTCTATCCAGCAGAGCAGAAATGACTTGCCCTGTGCACGGCACTGATGTCCAAAAGAAAAGCCACAGAGGGACATCTAGTGGCAGTGGGAAGTTACCAATCTGCTCCAAAAGAGTTCAGGCATTCTGCACTGCTCACTGCCTGGGTGCTTTAGATTCATTTCTTGAGCTTTACGGCACGGCCCAGCACATTAGTCCCTGCATTTGAAGGCTAGCAAGCACCGGAGGAAAACAGAGCCATCTCCCCGGCCAAAGATGCCTTACCACCCAAGCCACTGTAGAGCCAAGCAAGGCAGAGTAAGGGCAGAAAGCAGAACTTGCAGAAGTGTGTGCTGAGCAAAGCATCCATGGAGAGCACCTTCACTGTACGCACAGCTATTTTTATACTCTTTCTAGTAAGATCCATGCAGACACGGCACTTGTCGGCTACAAACCTCTGGACTGCACGCACGTTTTAAAGGCAACCCTCCATGCATCCTGACCCGTCAATCAGCCTCCTCAGAGCTCTTCATAAGAACGACGGTGAATCGTGCAGCAGTAATCAAGGGCAAATGGAAGTAGTCACCCTGCACGTGGGCAGGCTTCTCCTGGAATTTGCTGGTGAGATGGAAGCTGCCTTAGACCCAGCTGCAGCTGCCTGAACTTGACTCTTCCACAGGAAGACAGATGCAAAATAAGTTAATAAAATACATTATTAGCTATAAAAAAATCATAATAGATTTTGTTTAGGAATACTAGTGAGCCAGGTGGTGGTGGCACATGCCTTTAATCCTAGCACTCAGGAGGATCTGTGAGTTCAGGGACAGCCTAGTCTACAGAGTGAGTGAGAAACCTTGTCTCAGAAAAAAAAATAGTGAAAGTCTCAACTGATGATTTTGCCATCTCTATGAATCACAAGGTCAAACGTTATATATTACAATTCATGTACCTAAAGGGTGTATTTTAAAATATTTATTATATTTTATTTTAGCGTGTGTGTGTGTGTGTGTGTGTGTGTGTGTGTGTGTGTGTGTGTGTGTGTCCCCGTCCATCACAGGATCTGTGTGACGGTCAGAGGAGAGGACAACTTGTATGAGTCAGTTTTCCCCTTTCTACCATGTGGGTCCCAGAGAGAGAGTTCATGTCACCAGGCTTACTGCAAGGACTTTTACCTGCTGAGCCATTTTGCCAGGCCCTCATGAAGGGAGCTTAAGACATTTGTAACTATAATCTCAAATCTCCCCTCCAGCATTTCCACCCTCGCTCCATTTTAAGAACATAAGAGAATTCTTCACTTTACCCATTCATGCTGACTCAATCTCTCCTTATCATTGCCATTCACTGTTTTTTGGGTTTGTTGTTTGTTTGTTTGTTTGTTTGTTTGTTTTGTTTTGTTTTGGTCTTACTGCACTGCACAGTACCCATTAATTTTTTTTTCCTTTGAAGTTCTTCTCCTCCTCAAAATGAACTGGAATACAAGAAGAAACTGTTTCTGGAGAGTCCTGCCTCAAGCCCTCATGTTCAATGCATCCTCTGCCTTCTGCCTCTCTGGTGAACAATGCCTCATTTCTAGCTCAATGGACACAGCTGCTATTGAACCTAAAGTCATTCCAGCAAGCCCAGGGCTGGAGAAACCCATGGTCTCTTCTCTGTTTAGTTCTGGCCTGTCTCCCTCTCCTCCCAATCCATTCCTTCTCTTATCTCTACCTGTATTGTCCACCTTCTCCTAAAAACATTGCAGGTGCAGTCAGGAAGCAAAGAAATATGGGTACTGATGCTCAGTTCATTTCCCCTAGTTTTACTGGGTTGAGGACCTACCCTAAGGGATGATGCCACCCACATTCCCAGTGGGTCTTCCTCCTTAGTTGAGCCTTTCTGGAAACTCCCTCCTAGACATACCCACAGGTATTTTTCCATGGTGTTGAAGTCTATCAAGCTGGCAATCGAAATTAACTCAGAGGGCCTTTGTAAGGTGGGGCCCTCCAGAGTGGGCTGTGGGAACTGAGACAGATTCGTTCCCTAGTTCCATCAGAACAGAGGACCACCAACTTGGTGACTTAAAGCAGAAATGTGTTCCCTTTGAGATCTGGCAGCCAGAAACCTGAAATCTCATTGTCGACAGGGTTAGTTCTGCCTGAGTTTTGAGGAAGAATCCGCTGATGCTTTGTTCTTGTCTTCTGACCATCAAAAACTCTTGCTATTTCCTTGACTTAAGGCTGCCTGACTCCAGCTTGCCTCCTCCTCTACTTGTCCAGCCTTCTGTGCCTCTCTGTTGGTCTCTTCGCTTCCTAAGATATACCCCTGCGTTACAGCCTGGTCCAGTTTCATCTGCAAATCTCTAATCACATCTTCTAAAATTCTAGTTCTCTATAATGTCACATATATAGATCCCAGGAGTCAGAGTTGGATGGATGGCACTTTTTACACAATCACATGCAGGCACAGTCTCTGTGAGAACTCTCCACCTGCTTACAAAAGCCAAGGTCCTTGATGGACCCTGGGAGCATCTTAGATCCTTCTCTTTGTGCACAGAGGCCAGAGGTCAATACTGGGTGTCTTTTTCCATCACTCTCCCATTTGTGAGACAATGTCTCTCTCTGCATCTGGAGCTGGCAGATTTGGCTAGACCAACTGGCAAGGAAACCCCAGATATCCCCTTGTCTCTGCATCCCCAATGCTGGGATTATAGATGAGCTACTGTACCCAGCTTTTTTATGTCAGTTCTGGGGGCTCATAGTCAGGTTCTTTCATTTCAATGGCAAGTACTTTACGAACTGAGCCCCCCTGTGTTTTGTAAATGAATAATTTACTTATGTTCCACTTGCATACACTCTGATTTGAAAACTTTTGATTCTCAAAGTACATATTCTCCATTTCCTTTTAGTTATTAAAGGCATAACATTAACAGTAAATAAATAAATTAACAAATAAGTAAATATCCAGAGTAGTTCAAGAGAGCCATTGTATTATTGGGAGAATATATTTCAAAGATATGATCTTTGTTATTCACATGGAAACACACAGAATACTGTATATTACAATATCCACCCAATATGACCTCTACAAACTTTAAGAGAGAAAGAATAGGGACTTGGAAAATGTAAAGCTTTGCTATGCAGAAAAATGCTAATCAAAAGCACCAACAAAAAACAGCTCAAGATTATATAAAAACCTTCCTCTATGGGATACAGAATGTTTTATAAATATTAGTTCAGCAGACAGCATGTAATTCGTTTATGTTTAAATAAATTAGAGTCTGAATTCTTCAAATAATTCATTCACCTTTCCCCTATATATTTTAACTTTTTTTCCCCCTGAAGAACATTTCTGGCATAAATATAAGCAGAGAGAATCCATTACTCTCAGTGTGCCTCTCTCTGGGTCAGCAACTAAGAACTAGTGCATTACCTCACTTCCTTTGTGGTTCAGACTCTGTCCCTACCTGTGAACGTTGATGTTCTCACTCATATCAACTGTAAACATTCCAGGGAAGTTTGTGAAGGGGGACCGAGGATCCAGCCCAATTGCTGATGTGCTCAATGAGAAGCCCTGAGTTCAATTTCCAGCACCACATTTCCAGGAGTTCCAGGATATAGCTTGCCTATAATCTCAGTACTCAGTTGGTGGAAGCAGGAGGATCATGAGTTCAACGTCAGCATTGGTTGTAGACAGAGTACAAGTCCAGCCTGAGTTACTTGAGACACTGCCCCCAAAAACAAATGAAGGTGCTTGAGCTATGGCTTAGCAGTGAAGAATGCTTGCTACACATCCGGGTAACAAGCAGGCATCTTTCTTGAGTCTGAAACCCCAGCTTGAAAGGGTAGAGACAGGAGGATTGCTGGTGCCAGCTGACTCCAGCCTGATGTACCACAGGCTCAGGGAGAGACCCTGCCTCAAAGGAATGGATGGAGGATGAAAGAGAAGGACACACTTGATTCCTTCTCCTGACTCTGCCCTTGTGAACAGTCGTGTGCATCTCTCCCACACTGACAGGAAATACTTAAGTAGTTAATATCAAGTTTTCAGTACTGATACATGTTTCTTAAAACGTGTATGTTTTGGAATTAGAATTCAAACAACACCCATACCCTGTCCCATTTCTTTTCATCTATAGAATTTTTTTTCTACAGAGTTCCCTCTCTTCTCATCCTCTCTCCACAATCTTTTATTGAAGAAATGAACTCCTTCCTAGGCAGTTCTCAGTCTGATCTCTGATTTTATCGTGTTTTGTCCTCATTGTATCTCCTATAAACCCCATATTCAAAATTAGAGACTTCTAGAGAATTTTCTTGGCTTTTATCCACAGTTTTATGGATGATGCTGTGTGAGTTTCTTGGGAATAAAAATTTCTAGCTGTCTACTTCTGTTAGCAGTCATTGGTAATCTTTGTTTAGATCCATTATCTCATCAGGTGCTGAAAAGGTAAATTATTTCTTCAATTATTAGCTGGTTTACTTTCACAAAGAGACATTTCCCTCTCGTCAACTAGTGGTTATGCTGAGGCTGAATTTATATAGGAAAAGTAGGATAAATTCTTGGAGGGTTTTCAAAAAGAGCAAGATCGCAAACATTCTTCAGGTAAGTCTATATGTGTTTATAGATGCATAGATACATAAATAGATATGTATCTATATCTATGTATGTGTAATTGTGTGTGTGTGTGTGTGTGTGTGTGTGTGTGTGTGTATTACTAACTACCTGGTTTAAAGAACTTTGTCCTGTGACAATTTATTGGCATAAAGCCTAGATATTTAACTGGATTCCTTTTGACATGCCAACAGAAATCTTGAATAGCATTCTTATTTTCTTATATGACATGTCATAGTGGTCAATCCTACATTTCTTGCACCTGGCTGTTAGCTCTTCTTAGTAGATAAAAACACCACACACACACACACACACACACACACACACACACGATAAAACACAGTACCAGTTCCAACTAACCTTTCAGTGCCAAACTTAAGAACGTTGAATCCTTTTATTTTTACCTATTCAAGTTCATTTCTATAACTCAGGTATGTCCTGCCTCAAATTCTGATTTTAATAATTCTATTTTAACTACTGTTTTATTTTACTCCATATTGCATATCCCAGTCTCAGAATGGTGTTTCCTCAACTGTCAATGATATTCTTGTTTTCCAAACCGTTATACTGTAAAGTCTCCTGGGATAGGTTCTTGGTGGGGATTAGATCACCAGCAGTGTTATCAAGGAGGTATCCTTTCTTTTAACTTTTTATTGTTTTATAAGAAGATTGTCTATATTTTAATTACTATGTAAAATATGCTTCAGATGGTTGTAGCTTCCAAAGGTGATATTAAGAAATCTCACCTTGTTTCTTATTTCTAAACTTCATAGTTTGTCTTTTTTTTTTTTTTTTTTTTGCTTTTTTAAAATGTAAGCGCACATGCATCACAATCCTCCTGTATCTTTGATATTGCTTTGTGGTAGCCATAGCAGTATGCACGGGGTCTTCTCCTTATTATAGCTACATAATAATACATTATGTGGGGCATCAGATTTCTCTCCTGGGGAACATTTTAAAGACTTGCAGTGCTTTGCTGCAGTAAATGGTGCCCCAGTAAATCTTATTTGCAATCATTTTCATATATTTGTCTAGTATTTAATTTGAAGTAAGTCCCTAAAAGCAGGAAACGTGTCATTTTTTTTTTCTATTTAGACATACATCTCAAAACTCTAATCAGGATTCTAGCCGTAATGGTTACTGATTTTGTTTTGAGTAGAGGGATTTGGGATGGGTTTTTAATTAATATATTTAGGGCCTGTTTGTGTGGCAGAACAGTGAGAAGATACAATGCCCCTAGCGGAATCACATGCCATTTCCACTGACAACACGAATAGTTTCAATTCATCAGAGAAACTAGGCACAGCTCTTAGAAGTAGGCACCATGACTGCATTGGACGTGGGAGGTGTAAAGCCATCACCATGGGTCCAACCATCCCAGGGAGAAAACCACAGGGTTGACTTAGATGTAGATATCACCAGCTCTTTCTGAGCTTGTTTGGTTGGTACCTGCTCTGTGGGCAGAAAGACTTGGCTTCTGATGTGATTAAACATGAATGATTTTAACTACCATTCTGAAAAAGGAGTGATTTGACAGCCTCCCACTGGAGCTGTCACGAGTTCTATATATTTACTATAAGCAAAAGGAGACCCTGCCACCCGAACTTCAAACTCCAGTTTTCATCACAGAGACAATGAGACCTCATCCTGCAACGTGATGAGAGCTCACCACCAGGGGGAGCACATCCAAGCTCAGACAAGCCCATCTCCATAAAGAAAACAGTGTGTGTGTGTGTGTGTGTGTGTGTGTGTGTGTGTGTGTGTGTGTGTGGTGTGTGTGTGTGTGTGTGGTGTGTGTGGTGTGTAGTGTGTGTGTGTGTGTGTGTGTGTGTGGTGTGTGTGGTGTGTGTGGTGTGTATGTGTGTGTGGTGTGTGTATATGTGGTGTGTATGTGTGTGTGTGGTGTATATGTGGTGTGTGGCGGTGTGTGTGTGTGGTGTGTGTGTATATGTGTTGTGGTGTGTGTGTGTGTGTGTGTGTGTGTGTGTGTGTGGTGTATATGTGGTGTGTGGCGGTGTGTATGTGTGATGTGTGTGTATATGTGTTGTGTGTGTGTGTGTGTGTGTGTGTGTGTGTGTGTGTGTGTGTGTGCATGTTCATGCATGCACATGCAAAAGCTAGAGGACAGCCTTGGATGTCGTTCCTCATGAGACAAGAACTTTGGTTTTGTTTATTTTTCCGAGACAGCCCTGTCTCCACACTACCCTGGAGCTTGCCCAATAGGCTATGCTACCTGATCAGAGAGTCCCACTGATCTGCCTGTTTCCACCTCCCTGGTGCTTGGAATACAAGTGTGTGCCACCATACCCAGATTTTGTATGTGAGTTTTAAGGGATCAAATTCAGGCAAACAGTTTACCAAATGAGCCATCTCCCCAGCCACCACATCTCATTTTTTAATATAAGTTAGCCAAATGCTTAGAAATCTTGATGTAGTCTAACATCTTCCATACTATGTAATGATATGGAACAAAAACAATTAATTTGGGTTAAAATAGAAAAGGATAAATATGGAAATCATGTGATTTTCTTAGTAAGAAGTCATTCGGTCAGTTTTTGGTAACAAGTAGCTTTAAAAGCTGAGTTACCTCACTGGCCCTGATGGTGCATTTTCAGTATGACATGCATTTAGAACTCATCAAAGAACCTCAGTTAACCAGGAAGAAGCCCCTCCCACCCCCCACCGGTCTTCCCTAGCTGGTGGCTGGGGCCTTCTTGACCACGTACTTTTTGTTTTATCCTAGGGTTGAAAAGGTACCGTCTGTTAGGTGATTGAGTGAATGTGTCCAGTGCAGTTGGATGGAGATTTGGAAGGGGGACCGTGATCAACAAGCAAGAGAGACTGTAACTCCCTGAAGAATACGGGCTGGCAGAAAGGGGGTGGGATTCCTCAAGAGGAATTGTAAAAACCACAGTTTTTGATAAATTATCAAAATAGTCATTCTTTCCTTTCTCCTAGAAGAGTGGTCAACTTTTCAAGATTGTAAAGTAAACAGCAGCATGTTCTGTACCCTGAGTCTCCAGCACTCTTACTGTGGAAGGGAAGGTTCATTGTCTATCACTGTAATTGCTTTGATTAAACCTTGGGACCAGTTAGTAGGTGCCAAACAGCTAGATAACTCATAGTCCTATAACAACGTCTTAAGCAACTGTGTGCATCACAGGTCCACATGTCTTATAAAGAGTCTGAGTAAATATTTCAGACTTTATGAGTCAAGAGGAAGAAACTAGCATGTCACAAAGGAGCCCAGAAAACAAGAGCAGGAGTAATGGCTACAAGAGTATGGTGTGCTTCTGTGTGTAATGAGAATAATGATGTGATCCTCCTCCTTCCTTTCTTTCTCTTTTAGTTTTTCAAGGCACTGTTCATTCTAAGCCCTGGCTAGCTTGAAACTCACTAAGTATATGAAGCTGGCCTGGAAACAAGGCATTCTGCCCAACCTTCCTCCTCCTCCTCCTCCTCCTCTCTGTCTTTCTCTCTCATTCTATATTCAGGCCCACTGTTAAGGAAATGGAGATTTTTTTATCCAGCCGATAGCTATCACTCTGCTTAATCTTGGTTTATTGTTAATGTCCTCAGGCACTGAACTGATTACAAATGTTTGTTAGTAAAACACCTTTTTATCCTGTGGTCTCTACTGAAGCATGCCAAGGTAGATTTGACCAACAGACTACAGTGACTTGGTTTCTGCCCGAGGATCCCATGGACAGTTTGATTTCGGCTATTTAATGAGCTCTTTTGATTTCTTTACAAACCCCTGTCTAATGTCTGTCTCTTCAGTGCTCTACACCAAGCGCCTACCACACAGAGGTTCTTAGTCAATAGTTCCCTGAAGAACGAAACACTTCCTTCTAATCTGTGTATCGAGATTTGGCCTGCAGGAACCTAACTCTCAGTGTCAAGATATGGGAAACTCAGAATGAATAGGACAGGGAATCCCATCTCATTGGCTTCTGGTCATTCTGTCTGCTCCACCCCTGACACTAATATCTATCAATGGCTGGTCTATTCAAGTGACAGTATGTTCCCCATCTGAAGAAAAAAATGAGGAAAGAAAAAATCTTAAAATGGAGAGAACTCAATATTTATTTAATGTTCTGGAGTGTTCCTGGTGTTTGGTGACATGACATTGATTCAGAGAAAATTAATTTAAACATTATTATTCTAAGGTGTGAAACCCACAAAATGCTATTTAGCTCACAAATCATCTCTGACCTCATTAATGAGGTTACAGGTTCTCTACTGTAATTACTCCCACATGTTGACGCCCCCATTCTATCACCAGAAATGAGTAGATCAACACCTGCCTCCAGAACAAATAGGATTTTCAGAGTCACTGATCATTTCAATCATCTACTTCACTGGAATGGAGAGAGCATAAGGTGATTCATCTGTTGTTAGGTGGGTTGGTGAGAAACAAATCATTAGAATAAATTCTTGGATTCCATCTCTAAATATAGTGTTACAAAGGGTAAGTTATAAAGAGGAAAAAAAACCTATCACATTAGCTATTAACTTTATAGACTGAGTAACAAAAAGTTTAATGTAGCATTTATGTTCATGATTAATATAAGCCATGGACTAATATTAGTCATTACAGCAAACACCAACATGGTCATTCACGCTTAGGCCAGTAATGTTCTCCGATCTACACTGACTACACCAATAGTAAAAAACATTAAATTTTATGAAGTGCTTGGTTGGGAGCATGGTGCAGATGATAATTCCAAGAGAACAGACGGGGCACAGTTTGGGAATCAACTTGGTTATAGAGGCTATAAGGCTATCCAAATATTTGTTCTTTAACCCATCTGTCTTCCTAAGGCGGCATGTTGTAAATGAGAGATGGGAGGCCAAATTCATATGCTTGCTTTTTTAAAGCTTAGTTGTAACCATTGTTATGACACAGAGCATACCATGGGTTACAATTAATCTGATAAAATGGTGAGCAAAGACTGATTTCATGGCATGAGGCTTTAAACAATGCTTGTGCTTGCATCTAGATTGAACTTCATAACATCATCACAAAGGATTTTTCCCATCAATAATTCCTCCATGCATACCTACCCTGTGCCTTGTGATGCTGAGGTTGTTCTCACGGGAATCTGAGTCTAAACACTTTGATTTTGAGGTCATCTGTGTGACGTGTGACTTTCTTTGTCCATTGGCATGTCAGTTGACATGATGCACTGATGTTTTCTTGGAAGGCTGTTCATGGGATTCCATTTCCTCCCTTGTTCCTTTGTCACAGTCATGGTAACATTCCCAGGCCAGCTGAATGCAGCAAAAGTCAGTAAATTTGTTCTATGAATAATCAGATAGTAAATATGCCTGTCTTGTGAGTTGTGGAGGTCTCCTTTACAGCAGCTTACTTCACTCTGCCACTGTGGCAGGAAAGAAGTGACAGAAAAAAATAAACATAGCTGTACCCCAAGAAGGCATCATTTCTAAATACCATCAACAGCTAGATTTTTTGCCGCAGAGGCCAGAGTTTACCAAGTCCTGCCATGGAAGATGAGACATACAAAATCACACTGAGTTGGCTCCAGCAGTCTTCCTGAAGGTCTTTCTAGATCATTCTGGTTTTAGCCAATTCCCAAAATGTGGCTGCACCCAGAGACACAGAACTGCCTGGCCGACAAGCAACTCAGAGAAAACACAGGAGGCGCCTCAGCCGGGGCCCCTCCACCTCACAGAGGCCGTTGTGCAGCCGCTGAGTCAAGGGATGCTGTGTACTCCGGGATGGTTGCACAATCAACCATGAACACAGAGGGCCATGTGTCAAAGCATGTAGGGTGGGAGATGGGGCTCACAAAGCAGCGACACTGACGCTCTCTCAGGCAGAAGAAAGTCTCAGGGCCAGCACTGAGATAAAGGCGTTTTTCAAACCCACTGTTCTGTTCCCATTCCAAACGATTTCAATAATTTGTTATTTTATTGTTGTTGTTTGGTTTTTGTTGCTTTTATTTGTTTGTTTGGTTTGTTTTCTTTTGTTTTGCTTTTCAAGACAGAGTTTCTCTGTGTAGCCCTGGCTGTCCTGAAACTCACTCTCTAGACCAGTCTGGCCTCAAACTCTCAGAGATCTGCCTGTTTCAGCTTCCCTGGGATTAAAGACATGCATCACCACTGCCTGGCCTTAACATTTTTTCTCATTTAGCGATTTTAATATTTATTAGATGTGAGTGCGTCCATGTTTGATACATGTGTTCACATGTGGAAGTCACAGGACAACTTGGAGCCTGTTTTCTCCTCACCATGTGAGTTCCCAGGATTGAACTCAGATCACTAGGCTTTTGAGAACATGCCTAAACCTGCTGAGTCATCTTGCCAGCCCAACGTTTTTTCTTAATTGTAGGTAGTCTTGTTTGTGTACAGTGTAGATATGTGTGATTTAAGCTAAATTATGTAGAATTCCAGGCGTCTTCTAACTTTTCATTAATTTTCTTCGTAACTTTCAATTATTTAAACCATGTGGCCTTGGCATCATGCCTGGAATATGTTCTTGAAGTCACTAATGTTGATCTCTTGGTGATGTATTGGAATCCATATTGTCCTGGTTTGGATTTTCCCAAAGTCCAGTGAAAGGAAATAATGGCTCACTCATGCACACAGTCTCAATCTCTCCATTTTTACAGCTCACACTTTATGCAGGGCTGTCAGGATTTTCTGAATTAAATGTGACTCAGGGCCTGCATTTGCTGACTGAGGAGGCTCACGGGTCCTATAGCTCATCCACCATCTTGCACTTGAGCTGTCAAGGATGAGAGATTGGTGCCAAATTCAAGCCAACATCGACCCTTCCCAGTAGTCTGCCTTCAACAACTCCTCCTTGTCAAATCCAACAGTTTACATAGAATTTACAGTGAATCAAGGACCCTGAAAGGCACGCAGGCAGTGGTACTGCTTCGCCTCCTAGCAGGAACACCTATCAACATCCCACAGGGCTGACATTTGAGGCTGGCAGGGGGGAGATGATCAGAGGATTTTTGTGTTGCTCTTTCTAAATGGATTGTTGGAAACTCCCAAGGCAAGAGGCTAAAAGTCAGGGTGATTCAGCTATGCAATCCTCCGCCAAAAACCCTCTTTATTAAATTGTAAATTACAGAGTCCTTGAATGAATGGTTTATGGAAGCCAAACAAGACCTCCTCGGACTGGTCCTCTGGGTGCAAGTACAATGCACTGTGGGTCAGAAACTCCATTCTCTTCTTCTTGCTGCCTAGAGAAACTTCTGGACATAGAATCAGAGAATGTTGGATCGTGGAGGTAGTTCTTAGCAGTTCTTAGGAGTTTTAACGGGCCCCACTAATGACAGGGGGCCAGAGGTTGTGGAATTATACTTTGACAGTTGACTAGATAACTAAGCACAGATTAAGAGATTGGTTTTCTAGTTAGCAGGACCCACAAAGTGTCACCTCTCTGTTCACATCACAGTGGCAGGGAAGAAAAGAGACAGGACTAGGGTCCCAATATTCTCTTCAAGGGACACCCACAGAAACTTATCCTCACGCTAGAATCCTCTCCCTAAAGGTTCCACAGGACCAGCCTCCTAAGTGTCCAAATGCTTTTACACATGAACCTTTCAGGGACACTCTTGATTACCACTATGGTGTCCTTCCCAGATAATAGTTACAGCATCAGCTGTGTGGTCCCCTCAGCTTCCCATCACAGGTTAAAGTCACCAACCACAGACCATAGGCAAAGTGATGTCATTTGGCTAATGTCATTTGGCTAAATGAGAATTCCTTGATGCAGGAAAGGCAAAATCAGTAATCCCCCTCTCCCCATAAAAGCAGCTTCATTAATAGATCTCTCAACACTTACAGCTTCTCTTCTGAATGAAAATTTAGTAAGAAACTATTCTGAATTTACTTACAGCTATTACTTAAATTTAGAATCTGAAATGGGTAATTCTTTGGCACTTTATTTTTCTTTAAGTGGGTTCTGTATTTATGCATAGATTTTAGGCCTTAGAGAATATAAAATTTAATACCCATTTTCCCTAATAATTACTGAAAATGGGTATTAAATATTAAGTGCTAAATAGATACGTATTAGAATAACCACAATCCATTTTGCTGTGAGTCTGAGACTTGAAATTTAAAGAAACAGTGGGGGAAAGGACAAAGTTAATGTAGACACTACTCAGAGTGAGAGGACGCTCAGCTACTGAGTCTAGGTGATTAAAATAGATGACTCGGTGCTTACACAGAAGAATTCTTGTTTGAAATGTACCAGTTCGTAGGTTTCACATACATACTAATATTTCACCTTCAAGAAACCCCTTAAAAGATTGCAAAGGCACTAACTCAGACACAGTGAGATGGTTGCTCAAGCCTAGTGTGTGCATCTGTGTGTGCATGTGTGTCTGTGTGTGCACTGGTGCAGGTGCATTAGTGTTGGTGTGTGTGTTCGCGCGTGTGCTTGTGTGTGTGTGCGTGCATGCACACGTATATGTGTTTATATGTGTGTATATGTGTATAGGTGTGAAATGACTGTGTACATTGGTGAATGCATGTATGTATGTGCATATGTATGCATGTGTGTGTCTGTTTATGTGTATGTGGTGTGTGTCTCTGTGTGTATATGTCTGTGTCTCTGTATGTCTATATGTGTATTTGTCTGTGTCTGTGTATGGGGTGACTACCAATCCAATCCCTGAATTTCAGATTTTTCACTTTGATTCCTATGTACAAAACTCCTGGTCTGATGGGTTTTGTTTCTGAACATTGGATGTACTCAGATTATCAAAACTGCAATGTCACAATGACTTTCCTCTTGTGAGATAGACTGAAATGAACAACTCATAAGGGTCACTAAAACTGTTTTTTAAGAAATATGTATTCAAGGGCTGAGGGGTGGTTCAGCAGTTAGGAGCACTGGCTGCTCTTATTGAAAACTTGGGTTTAGTTTCTACCATCCATGTAGCAGCTCACAACCTCTGTTACTCCAGTTGCAGGGGATCTGAAGCCCTCTTCTGACTTCTGTGGGCATTGCATGCATGTGGTGCACATACATGCAGGCAAGCGCTCATATATAAACTAAAAACAAGAAAATCCTTTTTTACAAAAGCAATATGTAAGCAATAAAAGTTGAGACTGTTGGAGTTTGGGAAGGAAAATGAGTATAAATGATGACATGTGCCAGGAAACTGTTGAGACTGTAAGAGTTCACCCTTCAGTGTAAGCTTTAAGGATTCACAACTCAGTCTGAGGCCAGTAGTCTACATTTATGTGGGTTTCTGTGTGCTTACAAATACTTCACTTTCACGTTTGCGTATTTATCTTTTCACATAGAAATCAAAGCAAGCAGCACTGAGTGTTAAACCACTGGGTGAAATTTGTTATGATCCATATGTAATTACAAAGATAAAACCACATCTTCACAAGGGACAATCTGACCAATATGACTGCACTTGCCTGTGATTTGAATTTATAATCAGAATAATGAAGCAAACTTACATCATATACTTACTCATAAATTATAGTGTATGAGATGAATCACCAGAAGTGTTTAATCTAGACCTAAGAATAAGAAGCTATAGACAAAACAAATCTGTACTAAGAATAAGAAGTTATAGACAAAACAAATCCGTACTAAGGCCATGCTGTAAAATTGCTAGTCAATACTCTTCAAAAAAGATCAGTTTATAGATAACACATGTTCTTGCTTCTCATGTAGACTTGTGTTCTAATTTTCATATATGTGTTTATGTGGGAGTGATTGTGGGTACAAATCAGGAAACTAGAAAGGGACCCATGAGAGGGGAGGGCTGGGTGACAGAACATGTGACCAGAAAATGGAGTGGGTGGGGCAGGGGTGGAGGAAGGGGGGGGGAGTGGAATCAACCAAAAAAAAATATGCCTGAAACACCACAAGAGTTCTGTTAATTTGTTTTCTAATTAAAAATTATTTTCAAAATGCATATTACAAAAGAAAACAACTGAGTAAAGGAATTCTTTAATCTCAATGAAACTGCCTAATAATGATCATCAAAAGGTTATATGTGCTCCTCATTTGGTTCCTAAGTCTGAAACAAGACAGTTGTGGAGGTTATTCATAGGAAACTGACAGAATTTGAGTGTCGAGCTTATATTAAAAATATTACTGTGGTGCTATATTTCATGGGTGGTTCTCTGAAGACTGCCTTCTTCATGGGAGAAACACACAAAAGTTAGAAGAAAATACCCTGATGTCTACAACTTACACTCACATGGTCCAAAAAACCCAACCTGAGAAATGGCCAAAGCAAAGGAGGCAAAGTTGTTGAAAATCAATGAGTCGACATGAAGGGCATGAAGAGGTTCCTTATTCAGTTTGCCCAACCTTTCCACAGATTTTTTTTTTTACTATTATAAAATAGGAACAATAAAACTAAAGGTGGACTGGAGAAATGACTCAGCAGGTAAGAACTTGTTGCTCTTCTGGAGGACTTGAGATCAGTTCCCACCTATAACTCCAGGTCCAGAGGCTTCTGTGGGTAACTGCACACACACGCATGTCATACACATCCAGACACATATTCATAAACATTAACAAATTAAAAATAAACCAGGTAGTGGTGGTGCACATCTTTAATCCAGCACTCAGGAAGCAGAGGCAGGCAGATCTCTAAGTTCAAGGCCAGCCTGGTCTATGGAGCAAGTTCCAGGACAGCCAGGGCTCTGTAGAGAAATTGTGTCCCCAAAACAAACAAACAAACAAATAAATAAATAAATTTTTTTGAAAAAGAAAACAGAAACAAAATTTATTTTTAAAGTTTTTAATTCATATGCCTACTTCAGCAATAATGAAACCTGGGTTTCACATACTCCTTTATAGATGCACAATATGAAATGTAGATAAATGTTACAAATTAGGGCACAATCAAGACTTAGAACAAAGTACTGCAGGAGTTAGAGAACATGGTTAAGGTTGATTGTATTAACTGTCTCTCCCTATTACAAAGTAAGATTAGAGACAACTGATGCTGGCCTTTAACTGAGTTTTCCCTGATTCCTAATTTCTCTGCTCCTCTCCTACATAAAACCTTAGAAATTGTTTGAGTATATTGAGAATACAGAATTCTTTTTTAAAAGCCAATCAGATGATGAGGATTGCAATCAGATGATTAGGATTACAATTCTCTTTACAGGTACAGTCTACTCTTCAGCAGCCTGTAAGCCATTGAAAAAGTAACTCCATAGCCAACGAAAAATGCCAAGCCCCTGTTTGGCTGAGGAAGAGGAGTCAAGTAGGCAATCGTGTGGTAGATCCGAGCACCGACAAAGATTCTGAAGTGCATGAGGGCTGTGGAGAGGTCTGGACCACTCAGGGAATACAGAAGGCCGATACCGAGAAAGGGCACAATGTTTTCAAGATCGTTCAGGTGGGCTCTGTGAGAGATGATGATATGAAGTTCAGAATCAGTGGGAATGTGTATACCCTTCCCTCTCTTCTAAGACAAAACACAGTCTTAATGGATGCAAGGGTTGGACTGGGTTGGGTTGGGTTTCATTTGGTTAGAGTCAAGGTTAGCTGAAGCTGGCCTGAAACTTACTATGTAACCAGACTCGCCTCAAATTCACAGTCCTTCTGCCTTTGCTTACGAGGGCTGCAATTACAGATATGAACCCACCACACTGAGCAATGCTAGAGAATCTTTACATTACGAAGGAATAGTCTTGATTTTCTTCCCAGCTGCCTCGCTTGCTTACTAACGTGATTTTTATTTAGAACAGCACATTTCAAAAAACTTTTAGTTTATCTTGAGACGGTAATTCACTGTTTCCAGAATACTAAAATGTCATCTATCTAGAAAAACACACACCATTTTTGCAAGTATGAGATATCATTCTTTCAATTCAAGTTTCTTGTAATAAAAATTTTTCTTCCCAAAGGAAAAAAAATTCTTTTATGGTCTTTCTCAAAACTCCTCCTTCACTTCTCCTTTACTTCAGAGTGGTTACATAGACATTCCTTCAGATAAACCATCATCAAGTCTCATGCTCTTTCAAATCCAGATAAAACCACCATCCCCCCGGATATGTGTGAGATTTCAGACATTTTCTATTGAAACCACAGAAAGAACTAGTGAGGAAAGGGCAAAAGAATGGGTCTACAAAGAAATGATTGGGGATGGGTGGAAGAGAAAGAAAAAGAATATGATTTCTTAGAATCTCTCTGTGTACCCCCCACGAGAGGAAAACAGAAAACACTTTTAAGTCAGAATTTTCTCTCTGGCTTGTGGAATCTTAGGCTTTTCTGACTTGGACTATGAAGAAAAGTACATCCATTATTGACCTGAAAAGTTTTAAGTGCATAATTACTAAATTGAATGTCTTTTATTAAGCACATAATTGGTAATAGCTTTACAACCTTGACTAGAATTTGGTAGCATCAGCAGAATAGAAAGTTTGTGTGTGGCATGTTACTGTTTTGACATAAATGCACAGTGCCCTCTGGATGGTATTTCCTTTCTCTACACTCCCCCTTTCTCTAAGAGCTCAAGAGAAAAACCGTACAACTTAAAGCCATAAAGAAGTCACCACAGACCTGGGAAGACCTAGAAGTATCCACCCCACTTCTCTTATGAAATAACCCAAGGGTACTTATGGAAGGGTCGATGAGAAGGTACAGTAATAACATCTGCTGGGAAGGGGCCTGCCACCTTACTCCGGGGCTGATTGCTTTGGTCCCCTGAATCCTTCTGAACACAACAGAGGTATCTTCCCCTTTGTTCTTGTGTGCATTTGTGTGTGTATGTCCACATTACACAGTGTTCGTGAAGGTGTGGATGCACAGGTAAATGCAGGTGCATGCGGAGTCCAAAGGAAAACCTCGGGTATTTACTGCTTTTGAGAAATCATCCACTTATACTTTTATTTATTTATTTTAAGACAAGGTGTCTCAGTGGCCTGGAACTCACAGGGTTGGCTAGGCTGACTGGCCGGTGAGCCCCAGGGACCCACCTGTCTCTGCCTCCCCTGTGATGGGATGATGAGCTTGATCCACCACTCCCAGCTCCTCTATGAACCTGCTAGGTTCACATGTCCAACCTTCCCACAAAGGCTTAGGAGACACTGTCACAGTCCATTCCCTCAGATCAGGCTCTCTGGTTTTCAGCATCTGCGTCACCTGGACAATAGCCACTCTGAGCATTTTAAATGAATTATCAAGTGGTGACCAACTATGAAAGGGGTGGAGGGCAGGGGGATCCAGTCATATTTCCCTGATGCCCTCTGCTCAGACAGGGCTCTAAGCATACAGCAGGGTGTCTAAATTCTCACAAGGAGTTTTCTCAAATTAATGTAATTTCTCATCACTTTTTCTTCCTCCATGAAATAATTCAAAATGCCATAGGGACTTACTCCTCGTATCCCACCACCCCGTCACAGGCATAGATGACTGCTTCATGTAATTGTCTGATTACTACATGTACGTTGCTCTCATATCTTCTTGGAAAATCTTTGATGGCATCCCAAGGAAGGTAGACCATGATGTACATGTAAGAACCTTCTAGCAGCTACTCTGTTCATGAATTGAGGCCACAAAGGACATCATCTAGTTCAGCCTCTAACCCATAGTTCAGTTTCTTGATGGAATTATCGCTTGGGTCACTCAGGCTCCACAGAACACTCTGGGGTAAAGAGTGTTCTATACCCCTGAAGACAGTGTGTTATAGATTCCTGGAATTTCCCTATAACTAAACCCAAGTTCTTCAGAATAACTCACTCTATTGTTCTAGCCTTCTTGATTACCTTTTGAGTTTCACTTATCTTGTAGTACTGAGTGTGTGTGGTCTTGAATTCCTCTCAGAATATAGTGAAATAGGATTGAGTAGATAAATCAGTATGTAAAGTGTTTTCTAATCAACCCTGGCTTGCATCTGTTTGGAACTCAAATTACTGACACTAAGTTACATTGGTTGGCATGTCAACACATGCTACTTTAAGATTGTAGCTAACTGTCCTATATGTACATGTATTAACTTTCTTAATATCTTCAAGGATAGTTTCCATCTTGTTTGTAGTACCTACCACCCATTCAACTACGGGAACAGCAACAGGTTTGTAATTACAAGTTGAAATAAGGAGAGGGAAATTCTATGTTGAAAATAGAAAAAGGAAATTCTAAAAACTTCTTCCAAAATTTATTTCACATGGGTGCTATTAGTATTTCATTTGATGAGGCCAATCAATTCTCAAAAATATGTAACTGGAAATGGGATCCTCGTCCTTCTGTAAAAGATTGCCTATTGCTACACTGTAAGTTCAGCTTCTGATCACCAGAGGGCGCTGTGCACACTGGTGTTTTACCTCTCTAGGCACCTAGAGCTAAGGTCAATGGTATTAAATGTCAGTTACATTTATTTGTAGTCTGAGAAGAAAAACATCAGATTAGATTATAGATTTCTCCTCTAAAAGTACCCACATGAGGGTATGGATGGCAGATGGGATAAATAATAAAGAGAATCTGATCTCTCAAAATAATTTTTTTTTTTTTAAGTTTCTGTATAGGAAGCTTGCATGTTCCTGTACATCTTGCTAATAATGCCACTGTAATGCTGTTAGTGTTTTCTAGTCCTAGTCTACTGTGTGAGGAGAATGCCATGATTAGCATCAACCATGCAACTGCTTGTTGTTAAAGAGAAACTGAGAAGGAACAGATAACCTTTAAAAGGTTTGCTGTCCCCAAAGCGTCTGACGCACGGCTCTACTCTTCATTTTCTCGCATCGTAACACTTGACACTGCTTGAGGTTTTCCCTTGGATTCTTTTGTCCTGAAACTATTTCTGATGGCACAACCTTTTCAAAGACTGGCTTACTTAAGAGGACTAAGTTACCCAGCACAAAACCCAGCACAGAAGCAGAAGCAAGTGTCTTAAGAATCTAGCACTCGCAAGCCGGGCGGTGGTGGCGCACGCCTTTAATCCCAGCACTTGGGAGGCAGAGCCAGGCGGATCGCTGTGAGTTCGAGGCCAGCCTGGGCTACCAAGTGAGCTCCAGGAAAGGCGCAAAACTACGCAGAGAAACCCTGTCTCGAAAAACCAAAAAAAAAAAAAAAAAAAAAAAAAAAAAAAGAATCTAGCACTCGCTTCCTCTTCAGAAAACACACTCTTGTTTGAGAAATGTCTGTAGTGGACAGTGTAAATTCCCATGCACCTTGATTTCCTCAAGGCCATTTCTGTTCACAGTTTTTCAGTTGATTTGTTGAGGGAATTGACAGAAGAGCTGACTTTACATCCAACATAACAAGATGCAAAATTTGGAAGCATGCATGAGTCTATGATCCCAGGCCAGGGTTCATCTTGAGCCCCTATACCTATCTCATGGCATGAGAGAATCTGTGGCTATCCCAGGAGGGCCATCAGAACTTCCCAGAAAAGCAAGGAAGGGCAACATAAACATGATACAGAGAGTTCATCTGACATCCCATTTGCAGAAGGAAAACTCTTTTCTCTCAATTCCTATTTCATGACAGTTCACACCAAACTGAGGAAATCTATTCAAGTACTCATCACTTTCCTGTCTTCACTCTCCATCCCAGGACTACCAGGCTACTTGGTGCCTTTAAAACTTCCCTGGTGCTTCAGCTGCAACATCACTGGCTGGGATATGACTGGAATTGTTCCATAGCTCAGGTAAACATTACAAAATAGTAACTGGGAAGACAGCATATAGCTCTGATATTCCATGTGTTATTAAAAAGGGAGCAACTATTACTTAAATTTGGCATTGAATATCTGTATAAAATAATAGGACACCACATGGCATTATGATGTCATAAGATTAAGAAAATGCTTTCAGTCCTACAGTTCTAGGTGTTTTTGAAATAAAGCTGTGAGGATGGAATGTGGCTTCTCTCTCCAGTGTTCATTGGATTTGCAATATATTAAATATAATAGATACAAAGGAGATACAGAGATGAAGGAGTGGAGAGAGACAGAGACACAAAGAGGCAGAGGCATAAGGGAGAGACCTTAGTTCTCTGAAAAGTGTCAACTTTCATATTTTAATTCTTCTACAGAAGCACCTAGTCCTTTGGCCCTTTGTGTGATGGACATCTCAATTTGGGAAAGAAGTGACATGTTAACTGCCGGCATTTGCCCTCCTACCTACTATTATTTTAATGTGTCCCTAAACCGAACCTGATCTCTTGGCCATGATCCTTGACCATGATTCTAGAGTGAGGAATTTCCAGAGATACTAGCTTACCTTCGCACTCGCTCCACCTTGTCGTCAGTCCGAAGAAACTTCTTGGCATTCTCCCCCTTGCCAAAGCTAGCGCAGTCTTCTGGGTTGGCAAAGACCTATTCCAAATACCAAAGAGAAGTAGAGGAAGAAGAAAACCACTTATGCATGCCAGCGCGAGGTACGTAGTTGATGACAGAGCACAAGGCCCCATGCTCAACTACTAGTGCCAACACTACAACAAAACAAACCGAAAAAACAGCATCCGAATTCCAAATACTGTGAAATGTGAAGGAGCAGTAGTGGTAGTCACCAATTTGCTAATTTGCACTTGTGTGTGTGTGTGTGTGTGTGTGTGTGTGTGTGTGTGTATGTGTGTGTGTGTACAGGTGCACATGTGAGCACAGGTGCATATACACATGGATGCAGGTACATGTGGAGGCCTTGCATATTCAAGTTTCATTTCAACTGGGAATTACTGTTAACCTTGTTTTTGAGATAACTTCTCTTAATAGCCTAAAGCTTCCCGGAGTAGGCTAGGCTGGCTGCCAGTGAGCCTCAGGGATCCGCCAGTCTCCCCCTCTCCACTGGTTAGATTATAAGTGCAGACCACCATGTCTGTCATTCTTAATATAGATACAGTCAGGTCCTCATGCTTACTGACTGAGCAACAGCCCCAGCACCAGTAATCTGAATCTTAATAAAAGAAACACAGCATCCTGGTTGGCCCTTACAAAAAGAAATTGTTGACCAATAAATCAAACACAGGGAGGAGGAGGGAAAGCGTGCGCAGTTCAAGCCTGAATCTTTATCAACATGAAAACTTTTTAAAAATAACTTCAATAAAGGCTAGGATATGAAAATCCTGAAAGGGGGGCAGTGAGATGACTCTGTAGGTAAAGGGGCACAGGCCTGACCAGCTGAGTCCATGTTCCAGAAACCACAGTAGGAGGAAAGAACTGACCCCCAAAAGATGACCTGAACACATACAGCAATACGAAATCTCTCTCTCTCTCTCTCTCTCTCTCTCTCTCTCTCTCTCTCTCTCTCTCTCTCTCTCTCTCTCTCACACACACACACACACACACACACACACACACACACACACACACACACAATGACCACAATGACACATTAAATAAGTAAAAAAAAAATAGTTAACAAGGAAGTAAAAACATAAAAGAGACATAATTCTCAGCCACAGCAGACCATCAACATAGTCCCCTGGCATCCTTTACATAGTGCTGTTGATACACCTTCCCTCAAGTGTATCAACATTCCAGGTGCTCAGCTTTCAGCAAGTAATGCCTTTGCCTTCCAAGGCTGTCAGAAGAGGCAAGCAAGCAGTGAGGGATGGAGAGGCATACTGACTTGATAGGGATGTGGAAATGCCCTCCATTTCTCTTAGGGGCATAAACCCTCATGTTGACTAATACAGTAAAATATAAGCAGATGAGATGCATTTCAATAGGCAAAAAGGATGTGTTCAGGGGCATCTGTTCATGGATTCCTTCCTTTAATTACTATGCTGTTTGAAATGATTTCCCCCATCCCTTGAAACTTGAAATATGCATTTAAGATATATTTAAGTAGGCTTCACTATTTAATAATTTATAATAAAGAAAAACACAGACTGTAAAAAGTTTTAATTTTAGCTTGAAAATATCATAAATATTATAATATTTTTCCTAACCTATAAGCATTTATTACAAATAAAGATGTTAAGGAGAACTGCTAAGCAGAGATGTGACAGAGTCAGCTCCTGAGGCCAGGTCTCTTGGTCTTGCTCCTCATGGGGCCTTTTAAATGGGTGCCTGGGCTGCACTGGATATCCAAAACATGAATTTTGAATAAAGAAATAAACAAACCACAATAAAAAATACCAAAAGTTAGGGTTTAAGCCAATCTGTATTAGAGGGGTTGCTGGAAATTGAAGTCAGGGCCTTGTGTATTCCAAGCAAGCACTCCACCACTGAACTGCATCTCCTGTTTCTCAAGGTGAGTTTGCATCTCAGCGCCATCCTTCCTTGCAAGGTCAAGGAAGCACTACTATTGACTGATATTTCTGTCCTCACAAAATGCATAAGCTGAAGCCTAATTCCCCAGGGTGATGGTGTGTGAAGGTGGGGCCTCTGTGGCATCATAAGGTCGTGCGGATGGGCCCCTCATGAATGAGATCAGCACCTTTCTAGAAAGGAACAGAACAGATCCTCCCCACTCCTCTTTTTCTTTGATCTAACATGGCCACAAGGAGAGGCTGGTCCCCTCAAAAAGACATCAGATCTGGTATCTTGATCTTGGGCTTGCCGCCCTGCAGAGCCATAAGGAATACACACTTGTTACCGAAGCCTCCTCTTCAGGGACACTCTGTACCACTGGACTACACTGACTTCAGCAGCTACTTGCCCCCTCTCTCTGTTTCCCTCCTTGAGGAGACTTCATTTCACCTGAGACTGCCAACAATGCCATAAAATGATGAAGGGGTCCAGGACATGTGAGAAGCAAAAGAAAGCTCGATTACACCACCAGCCCCTGCTATGGGATTACTGTAGTAGAATATTGTTTTACACTGTTACTTTTGCTTATGTTGCATTTTTTTAACGCTGTGAAGCTGTGTTACTTGTGCCTGCCTAAAACACCTGACAGCCAATAGAAAGGCAAGAGAATGGATAGGTGGGGCTGGCAGGCAGAGAGGATATATAGAAAGAGAAATCTGCAGGGAAAGAAAAAGAAGAGGAGCCAAAGAAGGGGGACATCAGGGGACAGCCACCCAGCTACTCACAAGCCATGGAGTAAGAGTAAGATTCACAGAAGAGAAAGAATAGGATAAGTTAAGTTAAGCTGGATAGAAACTAAGACAAGCTAAGGCCGGGCATTCATAATTAAGGATAAGCCTCCGTGTGTGGTTTATTTGGAAGCTGGGTGTTGGGCACCCAAGAAAGAGTAAAAACAAAACACAACAGTTTGGCTTTCTAACATGGGCTCATATTTTCATCTAGAGCCTGAGAAAGCTAAACAACAACAAAAAGGGATACAGCTCCTTGAAGAGTTTCAGCCAGGCAGTGTCTGCCATCAGTGAGACCTTGAGCAGTTAGTACTTAAGTAGGAAAAAAAAAAAAAAAGTAAAAATACCTGCCAAGCATGGGCATTCTAGAACGCAGTTCTCAGTCACAAACCTCCGACCAGGATGCAAGCTTTAGGCTTGGCTCTCAGGACCTGAGAAGTGGATGGAGCCAGCCGAGAGCCTTGGAAGGATCCAGGTATATCTTAGCAGTTTAAAGTTTGCTTGTGTATTATTGTACAGGATTATTCTAGCTATCCTGGGTTTTTTTTTATTTTTCCATATGAATTTGGGTATTTTTCTTTCCAGGTCTGTGAAGAATTACATTGGGATTTTGATAAGGATTTCATTGAATCTGTAGAGTGCTTTTGGTAAGATAGCCATTTTTACTATGTTAATTCTACCTATCCATGAGCATGATCTTTCCATTTTCTGATATCTTCTTCAATTTCTTTCTTCAAAGACTTAAATTTCCTGTCATACAGGTCTTCCACTTGCTTAGAGTTACCCCAAGGTATTTTATATTATTTGTAGCTATTGTAAAGGGTGTTGACTCTCTGATTTCTTTCTCGGCCTATTTATCATTTGTATATAGGAGAGCTACTGATTTTTTTTTTTTAGTTAATCTTGTACCCTGTCACATTACAGAAGGTGTTTATCAGCTGTAGGAGTTCCCTGGTGGAATTTTTGGGTCACTTATTTTTACTATCATATCGTCTGCAAATAGCAAAAATTTGACTTCCTCCTTTCCAATTTGTATCCCTTTGACCTCCTTTTATTGTCTTATTGCTCTAGCTAGAACTTCAAGTTGAATAGATATGGAGAGAGTGGACAGCCTCTTGTTCCTGGTTTTAGTGGAATCACTTTGAGTTTCTCTCCATTTAATTTGATGTTGACTGTTGGCTTGCTGGCTTTTTGGAGCGCATTACCTATGGTGGGACACCTTGCACAGTTTTGATGCAGGGGAAGGGGCTTGGTCCTGTCTCAACTGAATGTACCAGGCTTTGCTGACTCCCCATGGAAGGCCTTACCTTTCCTGAGGAAGGAATGGGGGGTGGGTTGGGGAAGAAATAATGGGGGGAGCAGGAGGAGGGAAGAGAGGGGATCTGTGGTTGGTAAGTAAAATGAATAAAAAATTTCTTAATAAAAAAAAATTTTAAAGTTTGCTCATGCAGTCAAAAAAGACTAGAGATATGCAGTAAAAGAGATCCAGATGGAAAAACCTCTGAACAGATTACAGTGTGTTTAGCAATGTGAATAGTCTTTAAAAAAGAAAAGCATACAGTCATACAAAAAGAATGAATAGTTTATAAAATAAAGTCTTTAAAGAGAGAGTAAAAGAAAGAAGCCACGGAGATGGGAAATACACAGGTAGTCTGGATCCTGTAGGTTATTGTGTTGATTTTGAATTTTTGATTGTTGAAAAGCAAATGATAGCTGCAAAGAGACCTGGAATTGAAATAGAGACTGTTGAAATAAATCATCCGATATACTTTAGGAATTCCTTAACTTCTAGAAAGTCAAAAAATATATTTGTCAAATGGAAATGAAAAATGCTTTGGAGTTTTGTTCCCACAGGAGATGAGAGGCTTAGATTCCTTCAGGGTTAATATGGATCAGGTCTGATCAGGTGAGACCTCCTGAACCTTGACAGGTGATATCTATCAACAAAGATTATAACTGGTCTTCCCAGGACTTGGTCATTATCTCAAAATTTTCTCAGGGATCCTAAAGATACTTCATCCACAGACAGCAGGAAGCAGTCTAGAGAAAACTATGCCCACATTCCCAAGGGTTGGGGGGTATGAGTGGTTTTTGGTTATTTGGTGGGTTATGGATGTTTGTTATCATTTAGGGGAAAATAGTTTATTGATATGAAGTTAAAGTTAGTTTTGTTACACTATATATATATTTCTACTCTTTTTTAAAGGATTTTTGTATGATAAAAATTTAAGGTTATTTTTGTTACAACATATTGTGTATATGTATCTATTATTGCTTAAAGTATTGTACCTATGCAGTTTATTTTAAAATGTAAGGTAAAATTTTAGTTTTTTGAAAGCTGTTATTATAAACTATATAGGATACTGTTGGATGTCCTGTATGTTGTGAATATATGCTGCTATGATTGAATGATAAATAAAACACTAATTGGCCAGTAGCCAGGCAGGAAGTATAGGATAGGCAGAACAAACAGAGAAGAGAGGCTGGGAGGTGGAAGCCAGGAGGAGATGCCATCCAGGGAGCAACATGTAAAGGCAACAGGTAAAGCCACAGAACACGTGGCAACATATAGATTAACAGAAATTGGCTGAGTTAAATGTAAAAGCTAGTCAGTGGTAGGCCTGAGCTAATGACCCAGCAGTTTAATTAATATAAGTTTCTGAGTGATTATTTTATAAGTGGGTGTAGGGTCCATGGTGCTGAGCAGGACTGGAGAAAACTTCAGCTACAATAGGATAAACAGGAAACATAGGTTAGTGGTTAATCATTTATAACAATCAAATTTGTAGATCTAAAATTTATCTCTATATGATCTGGAAAGTATACCTCTATATAAAATATATATAGAGAGAGATTTTAGATAGATAGATAATCTTGAAACCTTCCAAAGACCTACAGAATATGGCATTTAAAATGTTTTGTTAACTTAGGGCTTTTCATGACAATGAGACACATCTGCTCCTGGCAGCACCAATTTACTTCAGAGATGATGGGCATAGAAGAAACTCCTTATGGAGTTTGCTTTCATTGTGACAAGGTTAGCCACTGGGCAAAGAAACTGCTCTTGTCCTTGACAGCTTGACTGTGTGCTGTGCAGACTGGACAAGCAGGACCCATAGGAAACTGACTGCTAAACTTTGCCAAATCAAGGCAGGATTGTCCATCAGTATTCCTGCTTCACAGAAGAAACTGCCAGACATTCTGCAGGACACAGACGAAAGTGAATATTGAACTTTGCCAAAACAAAGCAGGACAGTCCAACATTCCTACTTCACAGAAAAGTCTGCCAGATGCTCTAGGCCTGCAGGTTGAAGATGGATGCTCCAACATTGCAGAGGAACTTTGGGTGACTGTTCAAGCAGCTAAATGTCTGTTAGACAGTATTACATCCTTCTGGGTCTTTGATGGAGTTGAAGACTAGATAGTTATAGTTGCCATTTTTCTTAGTGATGATAGAAAGTAAATCAGGTATAAAACTTTAGATTCACTAAGATAGGATAGATAATGCATTATTTTCTTTGAATATGCTATCTACAAATGGACTGAATATTATAAATTAATTCTTAGTTGATAACTTTTTGTTGTATGCAGTTTTATTATGTTAAAGTTACAATCTTTATTTTTTTATTAAGACAAAAAGGGGGAAATGTAGTAGAATATTATTTTATGGTGTGTTATTTTTGTTTATGTTGCATTTGTTTAACTCTATGAAGCTGTGTTACTGTTCCTGTCTAAAATACATAATGGTCTAATTAAGATCTGAATGGCCAATAGCAAGGTAAGAGAAAGGATAGGAGGGGCTGGCAGACAGAGAGAATATGTAGAAGGAGAAATCTGGGGCGGGGGGAGAAAAAGAAGTAGCCAGAGAAGGAGGAGGACTCCAGGAGCCAGCCACCCAGCTACACAGCAAGCCACAGAGTAAGAGTAAGAATTACAGCAGTAAGAGAATGGGAAAAGCCCAGAGGCAAAGGGTAGATGGAATAAGTTATGAAAAGCTGGCTAGAAACTAAGCCAAGGTAAGGCCGGGCATTCATAATTAAGAATAAGCCTCTGTGTGTGATTTATTTGGGAGCTGGGTGGTGGGCCCCCCAAAAGAGTTAAAACGAACAACAACAGATTAAGCAAAACCTGAATACTCTGGAGGTTTCATCTCCTATGAGAACTATAAAAGATGACGTCCACAGAGAGACAAGCAGCAGTGGGTTCATCGTGAAAGCAAAAGTCTTGTGCCATGAGACATACCGTGCGAGGACCAAGCGCTTCAGACTCCACTCATCGCACAGCACAGCACACCCTGCTGCTGATTGCGCATTACTTAAGAAAAGCAAAACAGAAGTAGAGAAGGCTGGTTCCCAGAATTCTAACCCTTAAAAGTGAGAAAGTGTTGCCACTGAACTCTTACCTTGTTGGTTAGCCTCTGGAATGCAGTTGCAGAGCTCATGAGCATCATCTTAGTAAGAATGATGGTTGCGTAGGAGGCAAAGGCCATCAACACCTCATTGTCCATGAGTTGCTTGAGGTCAGCCATTCTTTCGATCTTGGTCTCAATCTTTAAATGACTATAAAGAAGAGAAGGGGAGACAGAAACACCCAGGTAACTTGGGGATCACCTATTGTGCTGGTGTCGCTGCACTGATCATATTGTTCTTTAAAAAATGTACATCATGGACTGTTTACAAAGGAAATGATGACATCTTCACAAAATTTTCAAAGTAAAAGCAATATATGGTGATTCATTCCTGTAATCCAACTGTTGCAAGACTAGGAAGGAGGACCGCTCTGGGTTTAAGGCCACCCTTGGCTATACAGTAAGTTTCAAGTCAGCCTGAGCTACAAGGTAAACTCTTGTCTCAAATAGTTTAATTCATTAATTAGAAGCAAAAATATTTCCAGAATAAGCTGTATAATAATTTCTCTAGTTCTGGATCATTAAAGATGAAGATACCCAACAAATGTTGAAATGAAGTGTAAGGGGTTTTGGAGCATAAAAATAGTCAAAATGTCCCACCAGTGGAAGAAAATGCAGATTTGCACCAGGAAGAACAAAGGATTCAATGAAGAGCACAGAGATTGTGGCAAGGTCTTCAGAAGCACCGAGCTCCACTCACAGAAGGGCTGCCATGTTACTGAGAATGACTAAAATCTGATACACATCCTAGGTTAGAAACCTAGCTCACTGTTCTCTATCACTTCAGTCCTGTCCAAATTCTCAGGCACCCAAAATTTGAATTCAAGTCCCACAGTTTGGTTATCGACCTTGCTTGGGGAATATAAGTTCTCTGAGACTTAATGCCTCCATCTATAAAATAGAAATATTAATAATATCCAATACTAATTTGCTATCAGATTCAAATAAAAAAGCATTAGAAATGCATACAATAGCTGGGCAGTGATGGCACACGCCTTTAATCCCAGCCCTTGGGAGGCAGAGGCAGGCGTATCTCTGTGAGTTCGAGGCCAGCCTGGTCTCCAAAGTGAGTTCCAGGAAAGGCGCAAAGCTACACAGAGAAACCCTGTCTTGAAAAAAACAAACAAACAAACAAACAAAATCCATACAATAGTAACCAAGTGTGGCAGGGGAGGCCATCCATATTTTATTAGTTTATTATTTGTTCATTTGGGGGGACATGGTTAGAGGTACACTGTGCTCAGGAGAAAAAACACAGGCAAGACAAATTTGACAGGAACTTAGGGTAAGGTTCAACATCTGAGTTCCCCACCCTTTCTGGTGGCCCTCTGACCCCTGACATCTGCCGTTATCCACTCCTTGTCGCATGCATCTTCTCTCACACTCGCCTTAGGCAGCTTCTCCATGATGCCCATTCCTGCCCTTAAACTCCTTCCTGTAATTTTATAGCTTAACCTCCAGAAGCTTTGTCCACTTGCCTATAGTCTACAAAGCTACATCTATCTTTCTATTTGTTGCTAGTCAGACAGTTGTCTCTGTGTTGCTGGAGAATATAATAAAAACCATTTCCATTAACATTTAATTTGTAAGACTTTGTTGTGTGCAGCAATACCTCAGACTTTTCTACAAAACTCTACATGATGTTTATGAGCATAATGTTGTAATCTACTTCATAGAAACAGAATATGGGGGCTGGAGCACAAACCTAGGTCTCTGATGTCTCATCCCTCATGCTTGCACATTGTGCTGACTCCTTGGGGACACTCACTTCATTTGCCTTTCGACCCCTTGATTCTGTTTAATCCTAATTCAACTAAAATTGGATGTTTACTTGCGGCTGACCCAAGTGGACAACACATCTCCCACCCCTTACATCCTTTCTTCTGCCTGGTTATACCATGTACTAGGTGCTATGCTATTTTACTAATAATGAAACTGAAACTTCCTAAGAAAACTCTGAATTTTGTCTCCTTAAGATAAAAATGTGTGTCTTGTATGCAGAAACTACACAGTCATCCCCAGGGGTCCCACGGTTTTAGGAGCTTCCTGAGGGTACCAGCTCCACAGACGTTCAAGTGTCTTCTACGGCATTACCTATGCACACCTCCTACGCAGTTTCCAATATTTAAAATCATATGTGCTGAGTAGTTTTTATTGTGGACTTGACAAAACTGAAATTTACTGGGAAGAGGGAACCTCAGCTGAAAGATTGCCCCAACCACATTGGCCTGTGGTCATGTCTACAAGGAACTGTAGAATGATGTCAGAGGGCCCAGCCCACTATAGGCAGCACCATCCCTAAGAAGGTAGTAGGCCTGTGCTGAATAAGAAAGCTGAGAGAAGGGGCGGAGGGAGGGAGGGAGAGAGGGAGGGAGGGAGAGAGGGAGGGAAGGAGGGAGGGAGAGAGAGAGAGAGAGAGAGAGAGAGAGAGAGAGAGAGAGAGAGAGAGAGAGAGAGTTCCTTCATGGTTTCTGCTTCAATTCCTACAATGATATCCCTCAATGACAGATTGAGACCTAGACGTGTAAGCTAAATAAACCCTTTCCTTCCCAAATTGTTTTAGGTCAGAGTGTTTTATGACAGCGAAAGAATGAAGCTAGGACGTCATCTCACCATCACTCCCAACACTCGATGCCCTGTACACCACATGCAAATAGCTACATACAGTACTGCTCAGAAATTAATGAGAAGAAAAACTTCAGCACACACTCAACACAGACACAATTTCTTCTGATATTTTTTATCTACAGTTGGATGAAATTCACAAAATAAATGGTTCACTATACTCTAAATTGTTTTTAAATTCCACATATGACAGTAAATTAATCCACTACTATGAGTTCATGGTCTTGAAAGCATAGTGTGTTATCTCAGTGCAAGATAATACTTTCAGTAGTTTTAATATATCTGCTATTGCTCTGGTATTGAGGGAATAAAAGTCATGGTAAAATGCCCTATCCTTCAGAGCTCTTGTAAAGTTAATTAGCTTAATAAAGAATCCCTATGGTCCATGCTTCGGAATAGAGATCTGAAGAAATACAACAAGAACTTTGATTTAAAAAAAAGAAAAAAGGAAAAAGGAAAAAAAAAACTTAGGAAGTTTATCAAGTAGAAAATTCAGCTATCTAACAACCTTCAAAATAAAAGTCTCTGTGATTGTTTCCAGAACAAAACTTATTTACAGCCAGAACAAAAGTTCAGGAAGGTTCTGCTGGTGGTGGTTGTTTTGTTGTTCAGCATGGCAGAGGAGAGAAAATCGGGAACCTTCCAGAACTGTCAGTGAGAAAAATACAAAGGTGTCAGCAGGTGGAACGAAAGGGTGATGGAGGGTTTTCCACACCTGCAAACAATACACAAGCAGCTTATACAAGTGGAGTTGCCAGGGGTGTGGGCGAACTCCTCGGGCCTGTGATTCTGGGAGACTGGCCAGTACCAAGTCCCTGCCATCGTACACCGTGGGCCCAGGAACCTCCTCTCCCAGACATCTTCCACTTCCCAGGTATAGGGGGGCGTTGTGGGAATTGTGCCATTTGGTCCAGTGGCCAACTGAATGGAGTGGTTCGGCCAATGGGCATGGTCTTCTCTGAAGATACTGACCCATTAAGAACCAGGGGGGAAGGGTCACGTGCTCTCTTGGGCTGGTTAGAGCAGGCAGCGAGCAGCGGAGAAGCATGGCTTGCAGTTTGGTCTCCAGCTGTCCCTTGGGAACCGAGAGGCGGCAGCACAACTCCGTTCTATATTTGTAAGTGTGTTGTATTGATTTTCATCCTTTAATAAACCCGACCTGGTCCCAGACTTCCGTATCCCACCACAGGGAGGCCGTGTGATGGGAGTAATGCTAAAAACATTAAGAAATAGGAAGCACCAACCACGAGAAGGAAAGCAATATAACTCTGCATCTCTTTTCTTTTGTCATGAGCCTGCTACCCCTAACTGAAACCAGAATAATGGCAAGACTGTAATGGTGAGAACAAGCCCACTGAAAGTTTGCTGTCAGGGAAGGTGTCCAGGAGGGTAGAAGTGGTAAATAAAGAGACAGATAACATGTTAGGTGAATAGAATCTTTCTAAAACTGCAGTGGAGAAAATTCAGGCTATTTGATTATAAAATACATGAGATACAAAATTACAAGGCTAGGATCTGCTGTAGTCATCCATTCATTTCACTATCCTTATCTTGGTTGGCATTATGCCCAGTCCCATGGTGTGGAGACAGCGATGCTGTGCCTGAGAGGACACAGGGAGGTTGAGTTCACACAGTCTCTGGAAGTAGCCTGGGGTCCAAGTAGATTTCAACAGACCATTTCCTAGCTACAAATTAACCATACCTGTAAAACAGGATTTCTTATGTAGCCCCTGGTGGCACTGAACTCCTGATCCTCCTGCCTCAACCTCCAAAGTGTGGGGATTACAGGTGTGCCCCACCACACCCTAAACACGTTACCAGTAAATCCTACCTCAGAGGATTCTTTTATGTGCTGATTGTGTAGTGTTTTAAGACTCACCAATGCGCCAGGCAGTGGTGGCACACACCTTTAACCCCAGCACTCGGGAGGCAGAGCCAGGTGGATCTCTGTGAGTTCAAGACCAGCCAGGGCTACAGAGTGAGTTCCAGAAAGGCGCCAAAGCTGCACAGAGAAACCCTGTCTCAAAAAACCAACACACACACACACACACAAGACTCACCAGTGCCTTGTCAGTACCATATGAGTGCTTGATAAAGACTCCTGCTGTGACACTGTTCTCATCGCTAAGGATGTAATATAAGGGTTTTTTAAAGGTCTCATATACCAGACCTCCCTTTAAGACAGGTGAAGGACCTACCTCTACCTCGAGTGTTATGAAGGTGTTAAGCATTATTGAAACATTGCTAAACACCATAAAAGTCATTATTAAGTTTAGTAAGTCCTACAGTAAGCACTCCTTCTGATATTTATTTTCTTGTATATTAGCAAATATGTTGGTGGACGGAGTAATTTAGCTCCTTAATTGGCAGCTGTTAGATGCTTCCCCGGCTGTGTGCAGCACAGGACCATCAGTCAATCACCCAGATGACATACTGTCATGCCAGAAGATCATGCCCATTGGCCTTGAAGTGTCCAGTGTCATGGACACTTCAAGGAATCAAGCAACACAGCCACCACAGCTGCATGCTAACAATGCACATCTCTGGCTCCTCAAGGCCTCGTTGCAGCCATCACGGCACCAGGTGCTTGATCATCACAAGCCTTGGTGACTCTGGAAACCCCAAAGCCTTCTGCACAGATGAGAGAGGAGCAGTTTCTCGGGGGGGGGGGGGGGGGGGGGGGGGGTGTAGGACTTAGCTAGTGAACACAGGCCTGTGTTTGCATGTGAACTGCTGTGATTGGTGCATATGCAGCTTCTCATCTGCATGAGAGACTACGCCACAGTCTTTCATTTACATGGATGTCTGCTGTGATGGACACCAAGATTCTCTTTCTAGACTGCGTTGTAGAAACACCCTCCTGGTACAATAGCATCGAAAGCCTTTTCTTGAGAGGCCTTTTACTGTCTACCTTGTATGTGTGTGGTCTTTTGAGGCACAGTCTCACAGCGTAGTCCAAATTAGCCTCAAACTCACTACACTCCTAGCTCTGTCTCCCATATAGGTACTACAAGCCTGTATCATCACACTCTGCTTCTTGACTATTCATGCTGTTGTTCATCATTAGCCACAGTGGGTCTACTTGATAAGCCAAGGGAAGACCACCAAGTCCCAAGGCAGCAGGGACCATGGTAATAATCATGCGAGGCAGCTGGGGAAGAAATGGCGTGGAGCAGAGGTGCCAAGGACAATTGGGGCCAAAGGCAGAAACTCTGGATCCTGATGCCAGAAAGACTTGTCAGGAGCTGGTAAAGATCTAGACTCCCAACCCCAAGCCCAGGATCTAGAACACTCGCCACTGTCAAGGCTGAGAATCCCATTACCCTAGACCTGAGAGCTGCACACCTGTCACCGTGGGTCGAAGAGGACCGGAACGTGAGACCCCTAGAACTGCAACATTACACTACCTTCCGCTGCTTGCTCAGTTTGCGATCACCTATCTCACTGCTGCCTGAAGCAGAGAAAGACAAGAGCTACCAATCGATAAGCCTGGAGATATGGACAGTTGGACCTTTAACCCAAGAGTCTAAAACTGTGGGACTCTGCTTTCCAAAATGTTTGTAGTTACATACCTCTAGGTCTACTAGTCCAGCCTCTAAGCCCGGCTCCCCTCCATGGACTACACAAGGTTCTCTTCACCTACCCAGGATTCTTGTCAAGAGAGAACAAAGGGACACGGGTCAGTTGATTGGATATAGCTTGGGATGAAAGACTCCAGCACAGCAAAGATTTTTGTCTACTTTAGGATAGTAATAAAGCCAGGCGGTACAGTAGAGGCATCAGTCTGGAGCCCGCTTTCCTCGACCTGTAATTCCTGGGCTCTCTACTATGATAGGAATTGTGAAGAAACTGTGGCCTCCTGGAAGACTGCCTTTACCTCCCATCGCCATGTTTCACCCTAGTACAGGATCTCACAAACAAGATGCTATCTCTGGTTGAGGGGCACTCCTCTTTCTCTTCATGGGCCCTTGGCCAAGAAGAGCAAAGTTCCTTTCTTCTCAAAACTACTTGGCCTTGCTGCATCAGTATTGTGAAACACAGAAAGTCTGGGCACATAGCCACAAGACCATGACTCGTCAATTTTGAGCCTACTGAGAGCTGCAAACACTTAGAGAGGAAAAACAGGAAAGAGGACGCTACAGCCATGCTGCTGCTTATCAGCTCCACAATGTCCTGAAGGGATTGAGATGGCTGAAGCCTCAGTTTGCTGAGAGGCCTCAATGAAGGAAAATTTAGGAAACCAAATAATGGTGGCTTACAGGGGAGGGTGAGATGGGGGAATTACTATGTGAGAGGGTAGGTGTGGGATTGGATATGGGGGGAAGAGTGGGTGCTGGGGAGAGGTGGACATAGGAAGAAATGGATATGGGATTGGATTTGGGAGTAGACAAGGAGGAGGGGTGGGTCTGAAAGACAGAGGTAGGTTAGGGGATAAGTAATAAAATAGATATGGAGGAGGATATGAAGGAGGGATGGCTATGGGGAATCAAATGTTTCTTGGAGACCATGAGGAGTCAGGTGTTCTTTGGAGACCATGCTGACTTTCCTCTCAAGCTTCAGACATTAACCAAAAAAAAAAAAAAAATGGCTTCCTAAAAATACTTGACTATCACAGAGTAATACTCAAGTCAGGACCAAATTTGTCATTTTTGCAATAGCCAAATATTGTCGGCACACATCCGTCATCTTGATTTGAAAACTGCCAAGGACAACAGAAGCAATGCTGGGCAAACTCACTGGAGGAGGCACTTCTTGGAAAGCAAAAAGTGCTTCCAGCATGGGTCCTGAACACCCCAGGCTTCAAAACCCTTAGCTGGGATCCTTCCTTACACAGCAGCTTAGTTGGCATCCTCCCGGCATGGCACTTGGAAGAAAAGCAGGAAGAAGGGGAAAATGCTTGTGATCGGAGTCCCAGGAACACCTGGGACTGAACGGAGACGCAAGGAGACTTGTCGACTCAGGCTCCTCCCCTAGAGCCTCAGTCCAGCCATAGCAACCCAGGCTGGACCCCAAAGCAGAAGCCCCTTGTCTTCTGGAGTGGAGTGGAGGGGGAGAGTGGCACCCGGGAGAAGCCCTGCAAAGGCCGCACCCTCAGCTCTCTGGTCATCTATCTGCCTTCAGTACCGTGATAGCTTCATCTACCAAGTCTTTCTACCCAGTCTTCCCACATCAGCTGACATCGAAATTATCATGTCTGAGACTTTTCGAGGTTTCTCTGGCCTACCAAAAGTGAATCTAGAAAAGCAAACAGCCTTCCAACAATTGCAAAGGCCTTCATGTCGGAGTCACCAGAAACACTGGAGGGCCGTACACACTAGGAACGGGCCAAAGTTGCTGAAACCACAGTGACTTCTCATCTTGCTACACCTTGCATGTACCTTTTCCTCTCCTCAAGACCAACGGAGCCTTTCAAAAAGGGGGTGCGATTTGGGCTTGAGGAAGTAAGAAAACTATTTCTTAAACACGAAAAGACATATGCTTCCAAGTTTCTTCTTGGAGTAAAGAAACAGAAACTTAATGCAGGAAGAAGAGAAAGGCACAATTCTCTTTCAGAGCAGGCCACTAAAAGGGACATTTAAGCAGCTAAAGGGAACAAAGACTTCAGACAGGCCCAGCCACCCTCTCGCCTTACACTGGCCACCCACCGACCCCTGGCACCCACCACCCTCCCCTGGCCTGCAAGCAGTACCGCGGCTGCGCAGCTCCCCTGCTGTGCACCCACCTGAGTCCCTGGAGAAGCTCCGCAAACTGTAGGGCCAAGCTGGCACACCCCGGGACTTTTCACCCAGAGGATCGGAGCCGGCACCTCCCTCTTAGTGGCTTTCTTTTAATTACCCGCCTCCTGAGCTCGCCAAGCCCCGCCCCCAATCAACCGCGGTCCTGCAGCTACCGCCCAGCCGGAAGAAGCCTGGATTCAGGTCGGCTCCAGGTGAGGACCACTCCCTGCCAAGGACCTCTGCAATTCTGTCCAGGCTTGGGGGTAGGAGAACAAGGAAGGCTGCTAAGTTTTATGTCGCTGGATAAAGAAAAAAAAAAAATTCTGAGGTTTTATTGCTGTGACAACCTTTCCCCTTGTCCCTTCTTCAGGGTGCAAAGTGGAACCAGAGAAATTCTGAGTCTGTTAGGCAATAACATTGTGTGTTTTTCACAGTGACTTTAGAAAAGTGTTGCAAGAAGGCAGGGTTGGTAGGGCAACATCAAAGCTATTGCACACAACCCCACAAACAACCCTGCAATAATGTCCAAGAGCCGGTTCTGGGGGCTTCCCTGACACCTTCTGCATGTGGCATGTTCCCATATGTATTATTTCACTCGTGGATAGACACCATTTCACACCTGCACCCCACATTGCTCTGGGGATCTTTCTTTCACTTTCTTTTTTATTTCATCTTCTTTTCCTCCTCCTCTTTCTCATTCTCCTTTTCTTCTTTAGTATTTTCTGATTTTCATTTGTCTGTTTGCCTCTACATTTTTGTTTCCTTTGTTTTCGGGAGGGTTTTGCTACTTAGGCCTGTCTGGAACTTGCTGTATACACTAGACTGGAGTCAAACTTGTGACCATCCCTACCTCATCCTCCAAGTACTGAGAATTTCACCACCATGACTCACTCTCTTTTTTAAAGAAAATGTTTAATAGACAGTTCTATGCTCTACCCCCTTCCAAAAACAAAAAGGAATTAAGAAATAACTGGCTGTCTGCCACAGAACTTATTTGGGCCTGACGTTGGTTTCTTCAGAGGCATGATAGGTAGACCATCAGAAAAGACTGTTTCATTTTGCTTGAAAACTTTGTTTAGTTAGCTCGCTCACCCTCTCTGGAACCTGGCTGGAACACGGACTGCAATGGAACAGAGCTTGAGAGGAGATGCAGGCATTTTGAATTCCCTTGAGAAAGTTCAGTACTGCAGGACTTAGAGAGCTCTTCATTTATTCCAAGGAAGACAGCACAAGTCTTGCAAACAAGATTGTAGAGAAGGGTACCAGAGAGTTCTTCACTTCATAATCTTATGTTCAGAAAGCCAGTGGAGGGCCAATAGCATGCTTTTATAAAGGAAGACCACCTAAGGATTCATCTAAGGAACTAATTCCAAACCATCAGCTAATTAATCAACAAATACAAGGCTTGTGTTATAATACATTAGTAATTATTTATCAGTATGCTAACTGGTAAATAAGATTGTATGTATGTATATAGCAGAAAGACTACATATATATCTGTGGCTTTGGTATAATATGAGCATTTGCTTATAATAGATTTAACTCAGCAAAAATTTATTAAGTGAATGCAACATACTTGGTTTGAGGATAAAAATTAAAGGGGGTTTGTACTACAGCAAAGGCCAAAGAATTAAGTTGCCATTGAACTTGGAATGAAAGGCCTGAACTTGGGCATACTAACTGAGCATGAAGCAGAAGTGTAACAGGAAAGGGACATAAAAGAACAGATGCTTTCTACTCACCTTCCCGGAACTACAGTAAGGTGGAAAACCAGGCTTTAGCCAGCTTCCCAGCAGGCCCATGAGAAAGATGAGTGATGATGAAGAGCATAGAGATTTATTCAGTGTGGCCACACTGGGACAAGGAGCACGTAAAGGGGTGTAGGAACCCCACATCTGTGTCCAGGGTAAAGACAAGAGCAGTAGGTTTAAGTGGAGGAAGAAATCAGGGAGGGAGAGGTATTCATGGCTTAGCAGTCCTGGTCAAGGTGTGGTCCTGCTCAGGTCTGGTCCCATACAGTGGTCAAAGATGGTTTTCCTATCGCTTGAGTGGACCAAATAGTTTATAGGAAGTGATCGCTTCTACTCCAGGATGCAGGCTGTCTCTCACAGACAATATCTGCATCTGGATAGAGGGTCGTCCATACTGGAATCAAGGCAACTGCAAATTTAGGACAATGTGTGATCTTGGTGTTTTCAGTCCTGCAAGAGGATGAGGCAGGCCAGGCAGCTACTACTTGAGAGAATAACATGCTGACCTGCCAAGATGAGCAGGTGACCCAGAGTAAAGGGGACAGGCACAAAAAGAGTAGAGACACCAGACTTTTATCCTGCATTTAGTCGCTGTGTGGGCCCATGAGAGGAGCAAGCACAGCTTCTGGGTGCCTCTTGCATTCCTGATGTGCTCTTAGATGATTGAAGAGAAGGATTATTATTTCATTTGTCTTAGTTTGAATAAAAAGAAGAGTTAGTTTTCAACCATTCTCCTCATCACCATTTTAACACAGGATAACCTTCAGAGAAACTCAATCCAAACTTTAAGACAAATAGTCCTGTAGTAAATATTAAAACAGTTTAAAATGTCATTGATTTGGAGGTGGAGAGAGCAAAGATCATTCTGCAAAGCACAGCTGCTGTAATGAAGAAAACAGATCCCTGGAAGGAGAGACAGACCCAGAAATATCCATGACAAAGCATTAGCTTCTAGTACTCCTGGCTTTTTGAACACCACAGAGAAAGGCTTGCCAGCAACACTAGACTGGACCTCCTGCAAATGAGTAAAAAACAGGTGTCTATCACCCCATTCCAGTTGCTTTGGATCATTGTTTTTCATTAAATCAACAAGAATCTCCCCAACTTCTACCCCACTGTCCAAAAATATCCACTTAGAGATTTGAATAAACAAGTATGAAAACATGTCTTAAGCTTGAGGGAAGCAGAATGTAAAGTTACTGTAAGCAACCTTACAAATGTGCAAACGCTGTTATAGAATTATAGTGTACTGCTAGCTGGCAGGCCTGAGGATCTGACCCAGGGCCTTGTGCATGCCAGGTAGATGCTCTACCACTGAGCCATGCCCCCAGCCTATAATATACTTTTCTTTCTTTTTTTCTTTTTTTTTTTTTTTTTTTTTTTTTTTTTTTTTGGTTTTTTGAGACAGGGTTTCTCTGCGTAGCTTTGCGCCTTTCCTGGAGCTCACTTGGTAGCCCAGGCTGGCCTCGAACTCACAGAGGTCAGCCTGGCTCTGCCTCCCGAGTGCTGGGATTAAAGGCATGCGCCACCACTGCCCGGCACTTTTCTTTCTTTTCAATTTAACTTTGTATTGATTCTTTGTGGATCTCACATAATGCATCTAGATCCCATTCATCTCCCTGTCCCTTTGTATCTGCCCTCTGCCCTTGCCTCTCCCCCCAACAAGAAAAAAATTAAAAAAAAAAATCTCACCAAGGAAGCTGCAGTGTGACAGTGAGTCACACAAGTGACTTGCAAGTGTTCATTGAAAAGAGTCATGAGTCTGGTTCGAGGCCTCTGGTTTCTGCTACACTATCAATACTGGGCCCTCACTGAGACTCCTCTCGGATATCCTGTTGTTGTCCTGTGTCATGGAGATCCTCCAGCTTTGGGTCTGCAGGACAGACCCCTTCACATGCTCCAGCAGATCATAGATGGTGTGAATGATGGGGTGGGCCAACTCATAGCCCTAGTTCTGGGCCTGGTTGGTTGCTGGGTTGGTCAACCCACCAGCTCTCCTTCATCCTCAATACCAGGGAGAGCTCTCCAGCACAGCCTTGGCTAGATCACCTTATGTAGTAAGCAGCAAGGGGCAGGGACCCACTCTCTTGAGTGCTGCCATCAGTGAGAGGCAGGGACAACTCTGTGTACCCATATCCTCTAGGCCTTTGGTGGTAACAGAAGCCATGGACATCAACATAGACCTCATCTGACACAGGGCCACAGGCATAGACATGGTCTTTGGCAGCAGCCCAGGCCCAGACATTACTATGGTCCTGGGTGATAAACAGGCCACCCACCTCAGCCTGCTCATCATCACCTTGACCTCTACAGATTTGCCTCTCTCCACCGGACAAGAACATTTCTGTCTCTCTCTTCCATATCCCACTGCAACAGGCTTTCTTTTGGGTCACCAACCAGCTCCCAAGTCATGACACAGGGACTTAAGATTAGTTATGAATGCTCAGCCTTTGTTTCATGCTAGCTCTTATAACTACATTTTGCCTCAGGGCTGTTTACCTTTCTTTCTCTCTGTAGTCCTACTCTGTGTCCACTGGCTGGCAGCTGCCTGGCTGGCCCTGAGCATCCCCCTCTCTTAGTCCCTCATTCTCTCTTCTCCGGAGCCTAGATTCTTCCTATTTATTCTCTCTGCCTGCCAGCCCCACCTATCCCTCTACTGCCTAGCTATTGGCCATTCAGCTTTTTAATTAGACCAATTAGGTGCCTTAAGCAGGCAAGGTGAAACAGCAACACATCTTTACATACTTTTAAAAAAATGCAGCATAAACCAATGTAACACACCTATTCACAGTTAAAGTAGTATTCCACAACACCCCACCATATATTTGTTTACCATAACAGGGACTGTGTTTTCTCTTCCCTCCCCAAGGTGGCAGCCCTGGACAGGCATGTGGGTCTTCTTCTCCTGCTCAGTCTTAATGGTGCTGGGCAGGCTCTTGTTCTCCGCCCCCTATAATATACTTTTAAAATGTGTATTAGATTGCTTATTTTTGACAACAGTCATATAAAGGAATTCTCATTTTTCCTATTCAATGTATGGATACTGATGTAGCTGGAGTTTTCTCCAGTCTGGCTCCGGCCCACAGCCACTCAGACCCACACAGAGACTTATATTACTTATAAACTGTATGGCCGTGGCAGGCTTCTTGCTATCTGGTTTTTATATCTTAAATTAACCCATTTCTATTAACCTATAAGTTGCCACGTGGCTTGTGGCTTACCAGTACTTTACATCTTGTTTCTCATGGTAGCGGCAGTGGCAGCAGCTGGCAGAGTCTCCTGACTCAGCCTTCCACTTCCCAGCATTCTCCTCTCTGCTTATCCTGCCTATACTATACTTCCTGCCTGGCTACTGGCCAATCAGTGTTTTACTTATCAGTCAATCAGAACAACACATTCACAGCAAAGAGAAAGACATCCCCAGCACACTGATATCCAGTCTGGCTTATGAAATAAGACCCACAAAAAGGAAAAAGTATCCACCAAGAGAAGGACAGAGCAAACTGAATCTAGTCAAGAGAACATGGAAGAGCATGAGGATAGATAAATGGGTCAAAGGAACAGACCAGAGTCCAGATATTGAACCACAATTATTTGGGCAATTGATTTAAAACAATGCATCAAGACAATTTAATGGAGAAAGGAACACTTTGAACAAGGTGGGGAAATGGTAAAACTGAATAGCCATGTGGAAAATAAATGCCTTGCATAGCATGCATAAATTAAGGCAAAATGAATCATAATACTATAAAACTTCTTTAAAACACAGACACACACACACACACACACACACACACACACACACAAATAGCTTCATAATGTTCCGTAGGCAAAGGTGCTACAGATAGGATTCTCAAAGCTTATTTTATATGTAAAACAATAAAAAATGATAAATTGTGATCATTAGTCTTTATGAAAATTACAGTCTACTCATCAGAAGACATCATGTGAGTAGCCACAGAAAATACTCAACACGTTTGACAAAGAATTCCCGTGCAAAATAATGCATATGACTATTATTAATATTCAAAGGTAGACTATTAAAACAGAAAATTGGCAAAATATTTGAGCAGAAACTTCACAAAAGAAAATATATGACTGACCAAAATGTGTATTAAAAGGTTTATAATGTCATTAGTTCTCAGAAATATGAAAATCAAAATCCATCACTTTGACTTATTCTTCCAAATATTTTTACAGACATGAAGAGATAGACCAGCCTAGCATTAATGTGAGCACCAACAGGCTGCCTTGCCACCTCTAGTGGTTTGAAGGTAGGACGTTAGAGTACAAATAAAGCATGCAGAGGGATTGTCATTCTCTAGCCATGCACCTCTGTTTTACCCACTTCTGCATATCCTGCTTGCTTTGGCCAATTGCTTGAGGAAAACACTTTTCTCCAAATTCGTGATTATCTCTACTCTTTGGAAGTGCACATGCTGCTAAAAGCTTAATTTTGCATGCATTAAAAGGGAAGAAATACAAAGATGCAATCAAACACGGCATGGTAGAAAATATTGAAGTCTTATACCATGCAACTAGAAAAACTGTCTCAAAGTTTCTCATAAATATAAACAGATTTATATCCCAACAAGATTATTTCTAAATATTGACCCAAGAAATAGGAATGGCCACAAAGAAAGACATCCAAGAACAGTCAAAACGCTCATGAGCAGAAGAGTGGAAAAACTAATTATGGTATATTCGCACAAGGTTCTACTGACTGTATCATAAGGAAAAAGCATTAAGCTACTGCTATCATGATGGCATGATTCAAACTCATTATTGTGCTAAATAAAAGAGGACCAGGCACAAATTATACAACTTGATTTATGTGAAAGATTTTTTTAAAGGGAAACCAATTTACAATAATGAGAAAGTGGCTGTTTTTATTAGAATGAAGGTGATGAATGGTGAGAATAAACAATGTGTTTGTCTGTACACAGTTAGTGTGAGCAGTTAGAGGTAACAGGACTTGATGGTTCTGGAGACTAGAAAGTCTGAGGTCATGATACCAAGCAGATTTTGATGCCAGTGAGGGCTGTGCTCTGCCTATAAGATAGAGCCTCACTCAGTGTCCAAGGCAGCCCCATCCAACCTCTTTTATGGACACCAACTCCATTCTGATTTAATCACTCCCCAAAGGCCTGTCTTCTCAATACCATCACAGTGGCAACTGAGTTTCAACTCAGATTTTGGAGACAATGTGTTCAGACCCATTGCAGAGCATAAAGAACGTTCTGGAGTGGTGTGAATGAAGGTGTTTGTTGCATGAGCAAATACATTTATCATGCGTGGTGATGACCGAAACACTGAAAATCAGTGCACCTCATCATATTCAAATTACACCATCGGTGTCATTAAAGATTCGGTGTTAAAAGTTTGTGGTCTTTACAGGAGGTAGTAATGAGCTAGGAGTAAAATAGTTGCATATTTATGGAGGTTCATGTCACCTTGACCCTGGATTGAAAGCAAAGAGAGGAACAAAGGTGAAGCAGTCACACAGCAGTTTGTGAAATCCTGGTGGTTTCTGCATGTCAGCCTTGCCAAAGGACCCAATCGCTGTTTGAAGATGGGAAAATGCTAAAAGGCAGCTCCACAGGGTTCTCATGCACACGATTAGTCTTCCCATTTAAGCCATTAAGCTACACCACCCAATCTTGCCAGGATTCCCCGGCAAAGGTTTCAGGCAACATCAAGACATAACTACTCGTTACAGAATTACTATTGACTTTTCTAAGACCTACTGCTCTACTGATTTGTGAATCCTATTTGCGGATTGAGGGAAAGCAGCTGGCCATTCCAGTCACCCAAAATAAAACCGAAACAAGTAAGCAAAAATAAGTCTCTATGTACACATACATTTATAAATGCATAAACTTCAGTGTCACAAAGTTTACATTCATAGCTTGTGTGTGTGTGTGTGTGTGTGTGTGTGTGTGTGTGTGTGTGTGTGTGTGTGTGTGCGTAAATGTCCTTGTAAAACATATGTACTAACTTAGTCATCCCCCTCAGTGATGTACTGGCGACTTTCAAATATTGAATTCACAGAATTTTTTAAATTCAGAAAACAGGCAGTGCACAGCATTTACTGTCTCTGTAACAGCCAGTTTCTTTGACACCACATAAGATTACTGCCTATAATTACCAGAATGTACTAATAGAAATCACCAACTTTTCTATCAGAAAGCTCCTCTTGGATTACAACCATTCATAGGTAAAGAGAAATCACTTGGCAAATCTCATAGAGCCCATTTTTTTCCTCTGCCAAACTTGTTTAAAATTCTTCTTCTTCCCAGTTTTGATTTAGTAACTTTAGATCTGTGCATTATGTTGTGTTTTGCAGGGAGTTATTGACTTCAGCTAAGGAACCGTGAACAGTAATTATTTTGCACGACTGAGCTCTGGTACACCATTGTCAGACAGGAACTTTACAGCACCACAAGTTTCAAAATTCAAAACAGAGCTGTCAAACAGGCAAATGCTTACACCAAAGATTTCTATTTTCAAGCTACAGGCAGGAGCTCTGTGATGTGCAATAACGGAGTGAATCTGTGTGTGCTCAGGAAGCTCCTCATTTGACAGCCCTGGAAATGAAAGGCTGTTTCCTTCTAGAAAAAGAAACATCATAGCAACGGTACAGATTTTCAAGAATAACTGAGGAATGGCCTCTGTTCTAGAAAGGGGTGACAGGCACTGAGATTATTAAATATTATTAAGAGTTTTTGTGGTGAGCAGAGAATAATTTACCCTAAATTGAGGACTCCAGGTTTGACTCATGTCAATCAAAACCTTTCCAATGAACCAAGAAAGATTTTTATGGAGCTATAACATTTATATCCAATTAAAATTTTTCTCATGCATTGAAGACTCATGTTTCCCAGTGTGTTACAAACCTGAGAATACAGCACCAAATTACAAACACTCATAGGAAGGGACTATATATTTTATGTAAATTAAATGTCATTTTTCTTTTAAGCACTGAGAAAGATAGCTCACTCAAGAACATGGGTTTAAATAACTTATACCCCAAGTGCCTTTAAAATTCTCAAACACATCCATTTTCTCCCCCAGGTTTTCTCTTATGATATTTTGAGCCTCAAAATTACACTTGGAGACAAGTATCATCCTCTACTAATAGACTAAGAAACTGAAGAACAGAGATTAAATAACTTTGAAGTGTCATGTAGCTGTTAAAAAAAGAAACAGACTAGGTATTTGCATGTTTTCTTGGTTCCTTTTCTGCATGTTCTTGGTCCCTTGCCTTCAGTACCACTGCCCTTTCATACCCAGACCCAGTGGGGAACTGCACTAGGGACCTTTCTTGGACCTCACTCAAGAAAATTCACCACCACTTAGGACCTCTTCAATATACCAGTTGCCACTGAATTTGAATCACCACACCCAATCCAATCAAAACTCAATACCAACTATCTGAAAGACTGTAAGTTACGTACTTCTCCTACTTGACCTCAAATCGACCAAGTTTGGATAGCAAAAGCAGAATGAGACTCCCACTCAGCATATGTGTGCTGGAAACTCTCATATCAGACACACAACCACTGAAATAACTCCACTTACCCAGCTCCCATTACAAAAACACAATATGAAAGACCAAGGCAGTCTGCAACCTCCAAAAGACCACCAACCCCGCCAAAATGTTCTGCAATGAGAACTACCTAGGAGAACATAAAATTTAAAAGAACAGTGTTTTAAATGATTAAGGATTTGGGGGAGTTTAAAGAGGTCACAAGAACATGAATGAACTTAAAGGGAACAGGAATAAACTCCAGATTGAAGTCCAAGAAAACACAAAGAAGCAAATCACTCAATGAAATGAGGAAGAAATTCAAGACTGGAAAGGTGAATTCAATAAATAGATACAAATACTGAGGAAAGCTCAAGCTGAAATGAAGGTGGAATTGAAAAAAATCAATAACCTAATTGGAAACTCAGTCAAATCTGGACCACACAGAAGACAATGAGGTCTTGAAGACAATGTAGAAGAATTGAACTGCTCAATCAAAGAAAATGAAAAAAAATTAAATACATGAAAAGAATATTCAGGAACTTGAGGGAAAGACCAATTGTATAAATCATAGACACAGATGAAAAGAAAAATAATAATCCCAGATCAATGGCATAGACGATAAACCCATACAGCTGTGACACACAGAGAACCCAAAGACAGGTCTGGAAAAGAAGCACCCTACATCATATTCCAGCCAGAATATTAAATAACTAGAACAAAGAAAGCGTATTTAAACTGCAAGAGAAAGTTCAGTCACAAGTAAAGGCAAACACATCAGAATGACCACTGACTCGGCGATGGAAACTTTTAAAGCCAGGAGAGCTATGAACTTCAAGTTTTAACAAGCTGCAGATGCCAGTACAGACTATTTGACCCAGCAAAACGACCTGCTGTAGTTAAAGGAGAAAGAAAATCTTACCATGATTTAAACATGCTACAGAAGTAGTGTCTACCAAACCAACCCTGCAGAGAATACTGGAAGCAATGTGTGAACTATAGAGAGGAGTGAGTCCAGGCAAGAAACTAGGGAAAGTACAAGTGAAGATATGATTACTGAAATACAAAATGGAACTAAGCATAAAATACAACAAAGTGACAGCAATCAACATATACCTTTCAGTAATGACTTTGAATATTAGTAACATCAACTCTCTAATCAAAATATGCCACTTAATTGATTAGGTTAAGAAGCAATCTCAAGCTCTTTGTTATCTGCAAACACACCTTACTTTCAAGAACAAGCATCACCTTAAATTTACTTTAAGGATGGGGGAAAAAAATCCAAGCCAGAAAACAAATAAACATCACTATCTTAATACCTGACAAAATAGATTTTAAACCAAAATTAAACAGAAAAAAATTAAGGAAGACATTTCATTATGATCAATAGAACAATTAACCAAGAAGATATTACAATCCTAAACTCATAAATATTACATTCTGGTAAACTAAATTTCATAAATAACGTACTACTAGACTTCAGGCCCAAATTAATCTCAACTAAGGACTATTATGTGAACACAAAACCTACTTCCTCCAATAAGTAGGTCATCTGCCTAAAAATTAAACAGAAAAGCAGGAATTAAATGATATCAAATGAACTTAATATATATATGTGCGTGTGTGTGTGTGTGTGTGTGTGTGTGTGTGTGTGCATGTGTGTGTGCGTAGAACATTCCACCCAAACCACACAGAATGCACAGTGTATTAAGCATCCCTTGGAAGTGCCTCTAAAATGGGTCATGTATTGGGATATAAAGCAAGCCTCAAAAAATATAGAAAAATTGGAATAACTCCATTTATCCTATCAGACCACAATGTAAAAAAAAAAAAAGAAAAGAAAAGAAACTAGAAATCAATAATGAAAGAATCTATAGAAGTTAAATAAACTTATGAAGAATAAACAACATACTACTGGATGTTGAATGGCTCAGAGAAGAAATAAAGAATGAAATAAAAAAAATCCTGGGAATAAATGTGCTGTGGGATGGTCTGTATGTCAAATTGCTCTGATTGGTCAATAAATAAAACACTGATTGGCCAGTGGCCAGGCAGGAAATAGGTGGGACAAGGAGAGAGGAGAATTCTGAGAAGCAGAAGGATGAGGCAGAGAGACACTGCCAGCTGCCGCCATGACCAGCAGCATGTGAAGACACCAGTAAGCCACCAGCCACGTGGCAAGGTATAGATTTATGGAAATGGATTAATTTAAGCTTTAAGAACAGTTAGCAAGAAGCCTGCCACGGCCATACAGTTTGTAAGCAATATAAGTCTCTGTGTTTACTTGGTTGGGTCTGAGCGGCTGTGGGACTGGCGGGTGACAAAGATTTGTCCTGACTGTGCGCAAAACAGGAAAACTCTAGCTACAAATGGTGCCCAACGTGGGGCACGAGTTTCCACCTAAAACCTGAGAAAAGATTCTAAAATGGAACTAAAAACAGCTTCCTAATTGTCTCTCTCAAATGAGTAGCAGCTGCAGATTTGAGTTACAGGCAGGTTCCTGTTGTGTGCGCTTGACCTGCAGTATGGCAAGAATGAGGCCTCTGCAAGTGGCACATTAAACTGCGTGGTGGATTTAGCCTTTGCTAGTACAAAACAAAAAGGGGTTTCTGGGCTAAACGCTGCTTTGATAAGAAACATAGACCCACTATTTCTGAGAATTGATGGCTCCCAAAGCTGGCAGAAAACTTACCACCACCATGTTGGAAAGCTGAAGTGGGAGGAGCCAGCAGCCACAGCACCTTTTCAGTCTTAGAATGGTGCAGTTTAAAGCAATAGGCTCAAGGTAATATAAAACATAAGCCACAAAATGATGGCTACCACACAGAGAATCTGGATTATGTTCTCTTTGATATTCATAACTGAAAAAAAAACATTTGATTGCAAAAGCTGTTGAGTTATGCCAAAATGTATATTTTAAAGGTACCTTGACTTCAAAATTTGGCTATAAGGATATGTTGTTTTGGAAAAGAGGCTCTGCTTTTGTTTCTACAGAAAGCCAGAGGCTATGGATTTGTTCCAGATTAAGATACATCAGGTTTGACCAGCCAAGACCCCCTGAAAGGTCTCTGATGACACCATGGCCCAGATGATCCAACATCCAGAATTGTTTCAAGGCAACTGGCTCAGACAATACAGTCTCACGGACTACTCCATGATCCTAAAATTTTCTTTGTGTCCCCATAAGATACAGCACCCCCCTCCAGCAGGAAGTAGTATGAAAAGCTAAGCCCAAATTCCCAAATATACCAAGCTGGCTTTGGAGATATATAAAAGTTAAAACCTTCCTTTTTAAAAAAAAAGAAAAGGGGAAGTGCTGTGGGATGGTCTGTATGTCAAATTGCTCTGATTGGTCAATAAATAAAACACTGATTGGCCAGTGGCCAGGCAGGAAATAGGTGGGACAAGGAGAGAGGAGAATTCTGAGAAGCAGAAGGATGAGGCAGAGAGACACTGCCAGCTGCCACCATGACCAGCAGCATGTGAAGACACCAGTAAGCCACCAGCCACGTGGCAAGGTATAGATTTATGGAAATGGATTAATTTAAGCTTTAAGAACAGTTAGCAAGAAGCCTGCCACGGCCATACAGTTTGTAAGCAATATAAGTCTCTGTGTTTACTTGGTTGGGTCTGAGCGGCTGTGGGACTGGTGGGTGACAAAGATTTGTCCTGACTGTGCGCAAAACAGGAAAACTCTGGCTACATAAATGAAAATGAAAACAAAACACACCCAAACCTCTGGAATGCACTGAAGGCAGTTTTAAGAGGGAAATTTATACCAGTTACTGCCTACATTTAAAATCAGAAACAGTATAAGTAAGTAACTTCATGATGCATTTCAAATGTTTTGAAAAACAAGAACAAGCCAAACCCCATATATATATATATTGAGAGAGAGAGTATATATATATATATATATATATATATATATATATATATATATATATATAGAGAGAGAGAGAGAGAGAGAGAGAGAGAGAGAGAAATTAAACAAAAAACAAAGAAGTACAAAGAATCAATAAACCTAAGAGTTGGTTCTTTGAAAAGATAAGCAAGATTGACAGACCCTTAGCTGAATTAGTCAAAGGAAAGAGGAGACTCAAACTAATGAAATTAGAGAAGAATGGGAAAACATTACAACATATACTAAAGAAAATCAGAATGGCTATAATCAAAAACACTAATGACAGTCAATGTTGGAGAGGATATGGAGCAAAGGGAGCACTCCTCCACTGTTGGTGGGATTGCAAGCTTGCACAACCATTGTGGAAATCAGTATGGCTGTTTCTCAGAAAATTAGGAATAGAACTACCTCAAGACCCAGCCATACCACTCTTGGGCATATACCCAAGGAATGCTCAATCATACAACAAAGATATATGTTCAACAATGTTCATAGCAGCACTATTTGTAATAGCCAGAACCTAGAAACACCTAGATGCCCATCAACTGAAGAATGGATTAAGAAAATGTGGTACATATACACAATGGAGTACTACTCAGCAGAGAAAAACAATGACAATATGAAATTTGCAGGCAAATGGATGGAACTAGGAAAAAATCATCCTGAGTGAGGTAACCTAGACCCAGAAGGACAAACATGGTAAGTACTCACTCATAAGTGGATTCTAGATATAAGCAAAGAACAATCAGACTGCAACCCACAGAAACATGGATGATATATATATATATCTTGCATGGGGGACCATCCACATATAGGATGACTGTGGCTTATAATAAGTTTTGGTTTTACTCAATTACTGAGCAAGCCTCAATGAAACATTTCACTACTAAGATAAGAATTTATACTCTATCAAGCTGATAATAAAAAATTAATTAATTAATTAAAAAGAAAAAAGAAAAAGAAAAGAAAAAATGAACTATTAAGAAAAAGAAAATCAGAAAAATCACAAAGGAATATTTAAAAATTTATACACCATTAAGCTTGAAAACCTAAAAGAAATTAATGAATTTGTAGATATATCCAAACCACCAAAGTTAAGCTAAGAAGAAATCAACTTAAACAGACCAACAAATAAGGAGATGGAAACAATCCAGAAAAAAAATCCTAGAGAAAGGGAGAATAATGTGGAAGCAGGTTTTAGTGGTGGAAAGTGATGGGAGGGTAGGGTAGGGGAGGGAGTTGTGGATAGTTATATCACTAATAATGTTGAAAAAAACATATGGAGACCTACTATTTTATAAACTTCCTAAACATGCATATTTCTATAAGAATTTCTTTACACAGGGAATTATGCTCATCCCAGAAACCATCGTCTATCAAATAAAAAACACAATGCTAGTTTAAGATATCTCCCCTTGAGCTGTTGGTCAGAGGTATCCAAGAAAGCCCCAAATACACAATATTGCTATGGCTCTTGATTGCACACCAAAATCTGATGAGCCTCACTGATGAACACTCCATACACATTGGCTACCAGACATGGTAAAATCAAACTGTTACTGACCTGGAAGTTTCTTCCCTGCTGGTTAGTTTTCATAGTGCTAGAAAGTACTGTATATGATGCCAGGAAGAAAAAAATCATCAAAAATCTATTCAACTGTGAACTTGTGAACTCTAATAATGACCAAAATGACAGTATATACCTGCGGGTGCAATGGTGGTACCCATACTTGGGAGTAACCAAATACTTTCTGATTTAAAGTCTGTTCCACAGGAGAAAACACATACCTGATGTTGTGATTTTAACCAAAAACCCAGGACTGGGGACCTCACAGGTCACAGAAGCGAATATGCTACTAGCATGTTGCTAAGTTAACATGGTATGAAACTGCCCTCTAAATCCTGTCTCTTTGTACAGAGATGAATGAGGCTCTCTGACCTCACCAGAGGACTTCCTTGGTGCAATGGATGGTACCAGCAGAAATTTACAGTTGGTCTAAGTGTTAGAGAATAGGTGTCTGTAGAGTTGTCAGCCACATTCTGGATTGAATATTGCGATGACAGCCTTCTGTATCCTTATTTGTACTCAGTAGATGGGACTTTCACAGATCCATTGGGTAAGTAGCCATCTGGCAGAAAGGCCAGGCAAGCCTTTCTCTGCATCATTGGTGCTATCTCAGGTCCCTGGTAGTCAGTTTGTCCTTCAATAAAAGCTCTGACTAGCTACCTACCCTCTGAGGTTGATCTCAGAGTCTACCCCTCTCCTGCCTCACATCTCCGTGGGTGCTGGGACTGTGTACATAGCTGGTGCGAGAACATCAAACCCAAACTCAAATCAAGGAGTTTCATTCACTCAGGTAATTGTGTCTTTCAGGGTTTGAATCAAGTTTCATAAAATGGCATCAGGTCTTTTCCCATTTCACATCTTTGCTCCCTTGGTATTAGCTATATTCCAAGCAATTTCTTCCCTCATGTTTGTGAGAGACATTTGTCCCCCAAAGCATAAGACATCATGAGACGAGCCTTCTGGATGCAAATTTATTTCAATTTGATCTGGTAGATATCTCTGAAAACAGTTAAATGGAGTACACATGACTCTCTTACACTAAATGGGATTACCCCTAGAATTGAGGATGGTAGCCAAGCCTCTTCTAACATCAAAGGGGAAATATGGGAGCAGGTTTAGGGATGGAGGGGGCAGTCTTGGTCCATGATGAACTCTTTAACAAAATAGTTTAAAACTCCTCTGATTCTCCGTGCTTTCACTGTGTGATTTTGGAGCCAGGTGAGTGGGTTTGAATCTCATTTCTGTCACTCAGTTCTGTGAATGACTGTGTGTACATTTCTTCTCTGACCCATGCTCTTCCACTCTGTAAACCAGCAAGAATAACGGTATTTATCTAATGGAGTTTTTGTGATGATTAGTTCATTAATTAAACTTAAAACAAGGGTAGCACATACAAATCCTTTCTTTTTTTTACCTGATAATAATTATTATTATGCAATAATACCATTTTGACCACAGCTTTTCTTCCTCATTTGTTGACTTGTTATTTTCCCTAAATTACCTTGCTCAGAGTTCTCAAGAAGATTTTCCTAGTCTAAGTTTTCCAGGCTTCTCTGGCTCCCGTTATCTCCTCTCCCCTCCCTTTCCCATCCTCCTTCTCTTCCTCTCCTTGCTTGCCCTATTTCTGTCTCTCTGCCTCCCCCTCTGTCTCTCTGTCTCTATCTCTGTGTGTGTGTCTCTGTCTCTCTAGATCTCTCTTTCTCTGGGTCCTTCCCCCTTCTCTCTCTCTCTCTCTCTCTCTCTCTCTCTCTCTCTCTCTCTCTCTCTCTCTCTCTCTTTCTCTCTCTCTCTCTCCCTCTTCTCTGTTTCAGGGCATGGAATCTAGGGCCTAGTATATGCTGAACAGGCATTTTACCAATGAGCTACTGCCCTAGATCCTCTGTCTTCTCTATTAAATTTACTTGTGCCAGTAAATTATATATATACATACATATATATATATATGTATGTAGCCAAGAATCACAGATTTTTAAAACTTATATGAACTATGCAGATTGTCTAATCTAGTAGTTCCCAAAGCAGGGTCCATGAGAATCTTGATCCATCCAGTCATGTGTGAGGCCTTAGGTTCAATTTCCAGTAAGGAGAAAATTAAATACATGCATACATACATACATTCACACATACATACAATTCTATAGCCAGAAAATTCAGAAGATCTTTCGTGTCTTCCCCTCTTATTTCACAGCAGAGAAGAGTGACCCAGGGGAAGGAAACATTTGATCAAAGCTTACAAATGTGCGTGGAGAAACCTGGCTCCCAAGGAAGTCAGGGTAAACTGACCTTGCTGAAGTCATTTTATGTTTTAGATTTGTTTATTTTATTTTATCTATGTGAATATTTTGGCTACATGTATGTATGCACACCAGATGTGTGCAGTGCACACAGAGGCCAGAGGGCATCAGATTGTCTGGGTTGGAAATCACAGAATGTTATGAGCCTCCAAGTGGGTGCTGGGAATCAAACCTGGATCTTTGCAAGCACAAGTGCAATCAACAGGTGCCCTTAACTACAGAGCTATTGAGGTTATTTTATTAGATCTTTAAGATGGAACTAAAAAGCCTCATCAAATTAAGTGAGAGCATATTGATAAAGGGTGATATAATGTTTGGCATAATTTTGAATTCAATCAATATTAATTTTCACCCTTAATCAAACTAACCAGCATTATGTTGAAAGATATAACCTCTCAAAAAGAGAATAAGGTGTTGTGCTAATTTGTCCTGCTTATAAAAGTGTGTGTTATTTATTATATTAACTGCTTTTCCTAGTGCTATGTAAAAGCAGTGTAAAGAAAGAGTTTGAGGATACAGACCACCACAGCAAGAAAGAGACATGACATCAGGAACCTGAGAACACAACTGGCCGTGTTGCATCTTCAGTTTAGAGACAGATGAACACCAATGCTCAAGCAGCTTTCTCTTTTACATGCCTGTAGTGGCTGCCATTCTCCTCCATTAACCTAATCTAGATAATCTGGATACTTCTCCACATGCATGCCAGAGCCTTGTTCTGTGGTGATTCTAGAGACAGTCAAGCTGGTGATCACTGTAGCTGAAGTTTTCCTGTGTCCACCAGGCTACTGCAGCCACTCAGACCCAAGTAAACACACAGAGGCTTATATTACTTATAAACTGTATGGCCATGGCAGGCTTCTTGCTATCTAGTTCTTATATCTTAAGTTGACCCATTTCTATTCATCTATAAGTTGCCACTGGCTTGTGGCTTACCAGTACTTTTACATCTTGTAGCTTTTCATACTACTTCCTGTTGGATGAGGGTGCTGTACTCTTATGGGGACACAAAGAATATTTTAGGATTATGGAGTAGTCTGTGAGGCTGTATTGTCTGAACCCATTGCCTTGAAACTGTTCTGGATGTTGGATCATCTAGGCCATGGTGTCATCAGAGACCTTTCAGGGGGTCTTGGCTGGTCAAACCTGATGTATCTTAATCTGGAACAAATTCATAGCCTCTGGCTTTCTGTGGGAACAAAAGCAGAGCCTCCTTTTCAAAGCAACATATCCTTAGATCCAAATTTTGAAGTCAAGGTACCTTTAAAATATACATATTGGTTTAGCTAAGCAGCCTTTACAATCAAATGTCTTTCTACAGTTATAAATCCCAGAGACAGCACAATACAGATTCTCTGTGTGATATCCATCTTTATGTGGCTTATTTTTTATATTACTTTCACTTTTTTTAGAGACTTTATTTTTAAATCTATCTATTTCTTTACATAACTGCATATATTACTTTTTTTTCTCTCTTCCAAGCCTATGTACATTTTTACACACATTGTAAACCGTTTAGAGGTTTATCCCATCTGAATCTGTCTTATTGTGAATCTGTTGCTTTAAACTGTAGCATTTTCCTCCCACCTCAGCTTCCCAACATGGCAGTGGTATGTTTACTGTCAGTTCTGGGTCTGGAAGCCTTGTGTACCATCAACTCTCAGAAGCAGTGGGTCTATGCTTCTATAAAAGCAACGTGAAGCCCAGAAACCTCTTTTTTTTTTACTGGCAAAGGCTAAATCCACAACGCAGTGTAATGTGTGGCTTGCAGATGCCTCATTCCCGCCGTGCTGTAGGTCAAACCCGCACGCCAGGAACTTGCCATAGTGTAGCTCAAGCACACAGGCTGCGGCTCACTTAAGAGAGACAACTAGGAAGCTGTTTTTAGCTCTGTTTTAGATTTTTTTAAGCTTTCTCAGGTTTTAGGTGGAAACTCTTGCCCCACTTTCTGGCGCCATTTGTAGCTGAAGTTTTCCTGTGTCCACCCAGCTCCTGCAGCCACTCAGACCCAAGTAAACACACAGAGACTTATATTACTTAAGTATGTGTATTAAGTATAAGTAATATTAAGTATATTACTTATGTATGGCCAGGGCAGGCTTCTTGTATCTAGTTCTTATATCTTAAATTAACCCATTTCTATTCATCGATATGGGGCCACGTGGCTTGTGGCTTATTGGTTCTTTTATTTCTTGCTTCCTCTGTGTCTGGCTGGCGACTCCTTACTCAGCCTTCCTTTTCCCAGAATTCCCCTCTCTGCTTATCCCACCTATACTATACTTCCTGCACAGCTACTGGCCAATCAGCATTTTATTTATCAACCAAATCAGAGCAACACATTCACAGCATACAGAGCGATATCCACCACAGATCACTATTAACAATCACAGTTACTAACTAGGGGGTTTCTTCCCCACTAGGGGTTGGAGAAACATGTTGGGATTGTGATTTAAGACAGTTTATAAAAGACACAGACGTTTGAATAAAACAGAGAAACTCAAGTGTCACAGTCAACTGGTAACAGTGTCAGGATAATGGTCTCCTTTGTTACCCTCCTCCCAAATCAAAACTACTGGGTCAATGCTAGTATAGCTCACAGAATTCTTTATGTTAGAAATTTAGGGACAACCATCTAGTTAGAAAGCAAAAATCAGAACTGGGTATGATGACACATGCCTGTCACTCCAACACTTGGAAGGTAAGGCCAGAAAAAGCAGGCTTTCAAGCTCATCCTTGGCTCCATATGAGTTTCAGGACAGCCCAGGTTACCTGAGAACCAGTCTCAAATAAACATAAGGCAAACACACACACAAAGAAAAGACAAAAAAAAAAGCAGGAACTTGCTGTTTACTTACATGTGGATTTATTTAATGCAGGACTATTAAGGTGGTATTTCTCACTGCCACCCACACCCAGCACCTCTTACCGGTCATTGCTAAGTACTGCCACAGACCATCACATGCGTCTGCATGTCTCACCTAGCAATTTCTCCCATTCCTCCTCAAAATCCTGTGCAAACAATGATAAATCTTCCCATTCATGTGTGCTCTAAATAGCCACTGTACTATGGGAATGGATTTGCGTTCAACTTACTAACTCTTCCCATCCCTAAATCAAGACTAATTAGCTTTGTTTCTCAAATTGCTGACACTCAGGGTCTTCACTATAGCAAACGTGTGTGTGATTAGTGATCTAATGGCTGGTGCTGAGCTTGGGCAAATATTTATAGAGTAATCATATTGGATAGGGTTGAATAACCTTTTGGATTAAGTGTGAGCTTCTGCCAGACAATGCTGCAAAATTGTGCTAATTTAATGGTACAGTCCATTGTTCCATCTGCTAATACAAACTCCACACACACCAATACAAATAAAATCAGGAATATTAGGTCACAGTGTGGCTCCTTTATTGGCACTCCTGGCAGGACTGCACCAGAAAAATCCAAATATCACTTTGTAAATATAAATTATGTGGTGGATAAATGAAAGCTCATACATGGAGAAGATCAAATATATTCACACAAGGATGAGCTGAAAGCAAGTAGTCACTAGATAAACAGTTGTTAGGTTATTAGTAGATGAGCTGTGAGAGGAATGAGTTTGCTTTTATTTACTTTCAGAAACAGTAAACAGATTTTAATTAGGCAAGTCGGTTTCACCGTTAAGGGAGGATTTTTTTCTATATCAAGCTGTGTTGATATTAACTCTGACTTTTCAGGGATACACCAAACAAGAATGAATGTATATTATTAAGTCTTTGGTTTAGTAGTGCTGGGGATAGAACCCAGGGCTGGAAACATGTCAATCAAGCACTCGGTCACTGAACTATATGCTTAGATTCCAAATAATTCTTAAGATTTGGGTTTTAACCTGTAGCATGAAAAGGGACTCAAACTTTGGGAATAAAGAAATTGAAGTAGTAGGGATTTGGGGGTGAGGGTATTGGCTGGTTTTAAACAGATGATAAAGAAGCTGGCCGTGTTTGAACATCCTGAGGTGAGGACAGAAGGGTCAAGAGTTTGAGGTCATCCTGGACAACGTGTGGTTCTGTCACAGGATTGAGGGGAGGGTGGAGAAACAGATGATGTGGCTAAGCAATGGCCAAACTGAGATTTGAAATTACACCGCTGTCTATCATTTTGTCAACCAGGGTATGAGGGTTATAGAAATAAAATACTGCAATATTGATACACAAGCGACTTTAAGAACATGGGTCATTTCCTAACACATGTTTTTTGCTCATAATCATATTTAACTTTCAATTTAATTAAAGATGACCTATTTTATATACATTGATGAAAAACCTGGAGCTTTTTCTTTACCTTGATCATTTGTAACTGCACCATTTTTAAAAGCAGCTTAGCTGTCTTTCGTAGACATTCCAACCAGTTAGCTATATTTAGATGTGAGGAGGAGGCAGAATAATTTTTTTTAAAAAATTCTATGTTTTTTACAACTGACTTGACTGACAGCCCTTAAGTGCTGTTTCTTTCAAAGCAAATATGATTCACAGCCCTTAGGTAGAGTGTGTGCACAAGCTAGAAATATTGATCTGTCCATATCCTAGAAACATTAAAACACAATAAAAAGAATTTTTAACTTAATTCTGAATAATGCAATAGTTAAAAAAAAGCCCTCTATATTAACAGTACACACTTGACAATGGTAATATACCTGTAATGTTTTATAATGTCAAGGATTTAATTTAAACTCAGGAAGCAGAAAGTGTCTTTCCAGGGTGAACTCACCCTCTTCAGCTCTGCTGCGACAGTTCTCAGAACACAGGGTGCCTCTGAAGCTATTTAAAGATATAAATAAATCTGCCTTATTTAACCCATTGGATACTGGGAGCCCATCTTGCAAATTATTCTAGCCATTAGCACAAAATTTAGAAATGAGAGCAACCAGGGGGCCATTAGCAAGACTTCTTTGGGGTGTTTACTGATATCAGAATGGAGGCATGGTTTTCATCATGCCACACCAACATGGCCAGCGCACATGTAGTAAGAGGCAGGTTGCAGAAGAGAGCCTTACCCTCAGAGGTTGTAGTTCCCGGTCCCATCCCCACATTTGGAACGACCAGAAAGCCCCTTTGTCTACTTGCGTCAAGCCAGCCTTCTTGCTACAATTATTTCTGGCTCCCACAGAAGGCAGCAGAAAACAATCAATACTGATGTGAGTTATAAAACACAAAATATTTTCAAATTTGGCTCTGGTAGCTCTCGGTTTCCTCCAGAGGTGTCAGCACCTGGATTCCTCTTCCTTCTGGCAGTGACCCAATGGCAAGCTGACCGACTATACTCCTAACACTCCTTAAGAGCCTTCCCTGCAAAGCGCAGTTTTCTACAATTACTTTTGTTTCCACTGACTTTCCCGGGGCAATGTGGAGATGCTTCCACACAGTTACATTGCAGGGGAGATGGCAGTTGATGAGAGACAAATGAGTCAGAGAGGAGCAGCAGTGGGAGAGACACTGGCACATTCCCAGGGGGTCATTTTCCCATGGCTGCCCCCGACTCCTGCAGCCCAGACCTGCCCTCCCACTACATAGCATTATGTGGTTCTCTCACCTAATCTTCTCCCATTATCTCTAGAGTTTGTTTGGCTTCTCCCACGCAGATTGAAGTACAGGTTAGAAACATGACATGAGTCCTCATCTGTAGGCAAATACTTGTCCCATGCAATAAAAGCAGCCAGCACCAGTATACATATTTCAGAAGTTCCATCTCCATTTAACTCTATGAGTTTGTCACCATGACACTTGACCCGTGTACCAATTTCCCCCAAGGCTTGGTTCCTAGTCCTAACTCTCCTTTATTAACTAGGATCACACAGTGTGCGGTGCACTGTTCATTTCTCGCCATAATTCGTATGTTCAAACTTTATCCTCAATGTGATTGCATTTGGGGTGAACATAATTAGATAAAGATGGAATTTGTGCCCACATAAGAAGAGACATAAGACGCAATTTCTTAACACACTGTAAAGATCTAGCAAGAAAATATCTGTGAGTGCATGAAGGAGAGGTGCCTAGCCATGAACCCAATCAGCTTGCACCTTCCCCTTGGACTTCCCAACCTCTAAAACTGTGAGAAATAAAGGTCCATTGCCCACATTCCCAAATCCACATTGGCTATAGTAACCCATACTTGTATCACACCCACACATCAGTTTCTTGACATCAGTTTTTGAACACATGACTATATGCCTCTTTAGCTCTCTAGATGTAACATTTATCTTTAACCTTGGGCTACATACTACCTCTTCTCCCCTTTGAATAATCTTCTGATTTCAGATTCCTTTCTATATGCATTCCCTGTTCTCCCAGCGCTGAAGCTGGATTAATGCTCTGTTTATGATTCCTTTTCTATATGCATGCCCTTGTTCTCCCAGCACTGAAGCTGGATTAATTTTATCTTAGAAGTTCTGAGGGTATCCTGGTCTACTTTTCTGTATGTCCAAAGTATAAGATGAATATTTAAAAGAAAATTGAAAAGGTGACTTTACCTTCCTAGGAGTTGTTTAGGGGGGACTTTTACTGTTTCTCTTCGTTACCCATCAGAACTAGATGATGAGCCCTTATTGCTGAAGATACCACACATGTTTATAGTGAAATATGGAGAAATCAAGCATGAACTGAATCAGAAGCTTCCTTCCTGCTGGTGACCTTTTCTAGTGCCGAAATGTACTGTGCGGGCCACTGGAGGAGAAAAAAAGTCAACAATTTTACAAAGTTCTAAGCCCTATGAACTCAATGCCAACCTGATGAGCAAGATGTGACCACTGATGCAGCCATGGTACAATTGTTGTGGAAATAACCAACTGCTCTTCGAGTGAATTTGAGGCTTGCCCTGTAGGAAGGAATACATGCCTTTCAAAACCCATGTCTGGAGAAATCATAGGTCCTAAAGAAAAACTTGTTACTGTTTATTTACTTATTTTTAGTTATGCATATCTATGTGTGTGGATATGTACACATATGCACACAGAGAAAGGTGCCCTTGGAGGCCAGAGGCATTGAACTCCCCTGGACCTGGAGCTATAGGCAGTTGTGAGCTGCTTGACATAGTTGCTGGGAACTGAACTCGGGTCCTCTGCAGTAGCAGGAAGTACTCTTCTTAATCAATGAGCCATTTCTCCCGCCCTCAAAGAAGACATTTATACCATCCCTCTAAGGCTTAGGGAACATTGGAGAAAAGATGACAGAAAGAAGAATGTAAGAGCTGGAAGAAGTAGGGAAGGTTTGAGAAATGTTATCGTTTCAGAACATGATACAATTATTGCAAATATGATCTTACAGCAGCTGTGATTGGCTGGATTTGGCCTGCACAAGAATGGATTTACCACAGTCTATCATGGATTGGGGAGGAGTTTATCCTCTCCCTGATGAACAACTATTGGCTAATGATGGATTCTGGGGGGAATGATGGTCATGGTCTTCAGTTGTGTAGACAATGGTGAGCCTACCAGACTCCAGTAGAAGGTTCCAAACCAGTGGTCACACAGACAGTCCTGGATAAAATTAGTGGGTCACAAAGCAAAACAAAGACATCTATGTGGGGAAATGTCTTGGTGGGAGGGAGATGAGAAAGTGATAAGAATGCATTTTATACATTATGAACTTGTCAACAAACGAAGTTCAAAAGAATGTTTCAAAACAAAAAGATGAGGTCTGAGGTGTAACTCTGTGACACAGCACTCACCTGGCATTTCTGCAGTGTGGCCTTGGTTTTATCCCCAGCAATAAAACAAAACATTAAATAATAATAATAATAATAATAATAATAATAATAATAAAGTCTACTTTACTATTGTTGAATAACCATCAGGTGTTAGGTACTGTGTTTTCAGTCATTATTCAAATGCTGAGAAGAGAGAAATTTTTTTATTTAGCATGGGCTGATAGTAAGTCAATGCACAAAATACCTGAGTTGTGCAAACACTATCACCTTTGCTTGGGAAGTCACCACTGATCCAACATTCCAAATGCCCTTCTTCTCATCCCCAGGGTTCTAAGGCTGTCTTCTTGCCCCCACCCTCTCCCTCCCCACAACAAAGGAAATCAAAGCTTGATGCTGGCAGTATGTGGCCAATATTGATTCTGATTGGTTCCTGGTGTACCACATGGCCTGCTAATCATTCTTCAATGCAAGCCTCAGCCTGTCAGTGTCATCTCTCATGTACAATCAGATAACTGAAGCTCTGGGACATTCCTTATGCAAAGTCACAGTCACATAATCAGTAGATGACAGAGAATCAAAGCCATCTCTTTCTGTCCTCATAGACCATTGTTTATCCTCACATAGACAAGCCATTAGGAACAGAAGTATTTCCAAAATTTGTCCGATAAGAAAAGAGTTTTGTCAGAATTACCCATTACTTCATCCCTGCACCTACAGATCCTGATTCAAATTCACCTAGTTCATGGCTACAATCACTTCCTTCAAGAAGACAGGTCCCATGGTTAGACAAGCTTTGGTAACACTACACTGGGATTCCTCTTTCCCAACAACAGTAATTTGAAACACACTAGCAAAGAAACATCTCCATATTTTACAAGGACAAGTAAAGACTGTCACAATGTTGGGATTACAGGAAGCATTTTTGAGCAGAAGAGAATATGTGTTTCAGAAGGCAGGCTTCTTGCACCTATTTCAGGTACAGGTGCAATCAAAAGTAGAATGGTTCTCTGGTTGGTCTCAAAACATCATTCATGGTGGTAACCACCAGAAGAAGCCTCAGTATTAGTGTTTCACAAAGGGAGAGGACAGACTGGAAGCTAAACTAAGAATAATTCTGTGAAATGGAGGGAGGGGATCCTGCATTGATGGTGGAAAGTCTTCAGACTCTAAAAACTGTGAGTTGACCCAAGTAAGGCTTTAAGGTATGCTTTGCAGGACAATAACCCATAAGAAAAGAACCTAAAAGGAGTTAAGTGTGCAGCATCACCTGGGAGAGGGGACCCCTCCCTGCGCTGTCTTCTCCTCCGCTCGCGCTGATCTGTAATGTTCTTTTCTACCCAGGTTTGGCAATTTGGACTGTCACATGGGTTCTCTCAGCGGCAGCTTCTCCCTCCTGACATTTCTCTCTCACTTCTGATGTTAGCAAGAGCTAATCATGGAACATTAAAAAATGTGTCCAGGAAAAGGCAAGCATCACTTATTAATTGCACACAGCAGGTTTATGAAGCAATTCTCTTCCACATGAAAGACCTTGGGGAGAAACTAGAGAGGGTAAGTATAAGAAGAAAATAGAAAAGTGATTGTCTCCACTCTGGTCTTTTAATGGGAATTGATTCATTAAATATTTCTGAGACCATCAGAGTTATCTGACTCAATAGAACCTTCTAGATGTTCCTCCTGACTTGTAAATCATCAATGAGCAGGAGAAAGCTACAGGGGGGGCACTGAGATTTACTACCACAGGACATGGCCCAAGCTGGGTTGATCCTCTTCCAAGTGACAAGCCCTGCCAAAGGCTTAAACACCTGCTACATCTCTCTGCACATGTATTCCCTTAGACAACTGCAAAATGTCTCACTGGATAAACCAGTAAGTAAAATAAACTGCCAAACACAGCTTCAGCAGAGGCTGATAAAATAAAACATTTAAATGGATTTAGCCGAATACCTCCAAATGGTACATCTGATGATGTAGGAAAGGCATGGCGGCTGGAGCCTTAGAGAGATGAACAAAAGAAGGCTCTCCCCCACCTCTCTTATTCAGAGGCCAGAGTCATCTCCAGTGGCATCCTCACCACCCACAAATAGATGACTTCTTACCCCGAGGTGAAGGAAAATAAAGCAAAATAAAAAATAATAACAGCGAAGATAAGCCTTAAAGTCGCCTAGAACAACCGACTAAGAATGTGAATTCATTTTTGGGAATGCTGAAGCTTTTCTCCAATTGTTCACCTGTTTATTTTCATTTCCTTGCAGTGCTTAACACCTGTATGAAAGTCTCTGACCGAAGAGGTCGGGCTCAGCTAATGAGGTGTGTCAACACAATTGGAAGCCCATTTCTAAATGAAAATTGCCCGACAAGGAGAGCACAATTGAGTCAGACTAAAGAGCATTTGGAAGGCAGCAGGGGTGGGAACCAGTGATTTCTCTTTAAGAAGGGGCCTGGAAGGTTAGTGCTGGCTAGGGGAGCAAGGGGCTGGCCTGGAGCTATGGGCTAACATGGTAATTCCCCTCCAAATTAGTCATATTTCTCCAGGTTACCTTGGTAGATAGCGAGTAACGGCTGATATAATCCCTTTCCTAATTGTAAACCAGCACCAGCCTAATTATATTCCCATTTACCCCAGATACTCTAAAATCATAGGCTTTCTATTTGCTAATTCCTCTTATTCATGGTTTTATGACTCCGGAGGAGGCTTTGGGGAGTATGAATTGAAAACCAGCACAGTGAGTTCTTTCCGTGTAGGCATTAACTGTGAAAAGGCAATGGCATGGGGGAGGGAGGGGATCAGAAGAAAAGGCTGCCTATTTATTCTAGGCTGATTTCAGTCTGGACTGGAGGAGTATTAGAAGCCTTGCCTAGCAAGCTCAGGGGTCAAAGTCTGAGTTACAAGTTTACACAGCAAGGTGACAATCACTGGGCCTCTATTTCCTCTCTAATACTTAGAGCCACTCTGCATCAACTCTATGCCCTTTGTTTTAGCATGTATCTTATCTTTTCCATCATTGATATGTAAGATCTATGCAATTTTTGAGAACTTACAAGTCGTTTCTCTTTAATGGGGTCTCACTACATAACCCTGTCCTGCCTGGAACTCACTGGATAGCCCAAGTTGGCTTTGAACTCATGACCCTCCTACCTCAGCCTCCTAAGTATTGGGATTACAGACATGTGCCACCATACCTAGATGATTCTATAGCATCTTAAAACTAACATGAGGAAATACCATACACCAAAGCTTATTGGGTAATGCTAAAGGATCTCTGGCATTAAGAGCTAATAAGTAAGCCAAATAATTCAGGTAGAAACAGTTCATTTAAGTTTTTTTAATCATATTAACTTCATATTTTTTCCACCCATCCTCAGTCCAGACAATGCAAATGACTCTAGTCTATGACAGGAGAAAGAAAATTTAGAAAAGTAAGGAGTGGTGTATAGAAGAAGGAAGTGTGTGTGTGTGTGTGTGTGTGTGTGTGTGTGTGTGTGTGTGTGTGTGTGTACAGAGAGAGAACATGTTGAAGATATTCCAAGCACATACGAACTTGGTGTCTTAAGTTTCCCCAAGGCTACACCATAAAAGGAAACCCACGGGGCTGGAGAGCTAAAACAGTGATAAAGAGCATTTGCTGCTCCTGCAGCGGACCAGAGTTTGCGTCCCAGCACCTATGTAGACAGTTCACAACTGTAGCAAGAGTTGTCCTGCCTTGCCCACAGTTGGGACAAATCTTTGTCACCCTCCAGTCCCACAGCCGCTCAGACCCAACCAAGTAAACACAGAGACTTTTATTGCTTACAAACTGTATGGCCGTGGCAGGCTTCTTGCTAACTGTTCTTGTAGCTTAAATTAATCCATTTCCATAAATCTATACCTTGCCACATGGCTCGTGGTTTACCAGCATTTTCACATGCTGCTTGTCATGGCGGCGGCTGACAGTGACTCCTTCTGCCTTCCTGTTCTTTTATTTCTCCTCTCTGTTAGTCCCGCCTATACTTCCTACCTAGCCACGGCCAATCAGGTTTTATTTATTGACCGAGAGCAACTTGACATACAGACCATCCCACAGCACAGCCAAGTGCAGACCATCTCAGACACCTGCACTCAGGCCCGTGGTCCTAATCATCCTCTATGCGGACCTGCTGGGTAAAGCCATGAGGAACCCGAGAACGGGCTCCCACAGGACATACAGAACATCCCACAGCACACAACCACCTGGAAGTCCAATTCTAGGAGATTTGATAGCCTCTTCTGGCTTACATGGGCATCTTTACACATGCTGCATATCTCACACAGTGAGATAGGTAGATGATAGATAGATAGAGATACATTTTTAATTAATAAATTCTAGAGGTCAGCATTAGGTGACATTATCATAGGCCAGGCATTCTCAGTCCTTCGGAGACTCACCAAGGTCAGGTCTATCTCACTGGACAGAGAGGTGGAAACCAAGACGAAGGATGCCAGGGAGCGGTGCTCTCTGAGAGTTCATCTTCCTGGTGGCCTGCAGAGGACTGGCAAGCAACAGATGGCCAGCTCTTGCTGGTGAGATTTGTGCTTGACTAGAACAAAACTGTTTACCTCAGAATGTTGGACGCAACTGAGAATAGCCATGTTATTTCACTCACTATTTTGTGCTACCCTCAGAGCCAGGAAGGGCTCCTGCCCAGCACGGGTCCCCTTTTGGCGTTACTTAAGTCAGCAGAGAAAACAAATTTAACGGTTTCCTATGAAAATGATTGCTTTAAAACAGTCAGGTTATCTGTATTTTTGTGAGTTTTTTGTTCTGTTTTGTTTTTCCTAATTCCTTATCCAGGTCAGGGAACATTGAGAAATTGAATTTAAATTTGAAGGCTGCTTGGTAAATATGGAATCAGAGAAATGGAAATTGCATGGCCTCAAGAGAGGCTCCTCTCATGCAGCTGCAAAGCATGGTGAGTCATTCCTCTTCAGTGAAGGGTTATGTTTGCCAATTTAATCGTATATTTGTACTCCCTTGTCAAATGACCCTCTTGCTTTTGAATGCCACTCCTTCTCTGTAAACACATTCATTTGTACCCTAATTTTATTTTTATGGATTAAAAATACTACTTCTCTAATTTATCAGCAAGCTCCATATTTGCATTTCATTTCCATGATCATTTCCCTTGCTAATCTCTAGACTATCCTCTCAGGTAACTAGCTGATTTTATTGCTTAGCCTAGAACCTTCCTTTCATCAACTGCCTTGTTCAGATTCTCAATAACATACTTCAGTATCATACGACTTGGTACACAATGGTCACAAGGCAAGTGGGTACAGACATGTGAAACATATGGTCAGTACCAAATGAGATCACATACAGAGTAAAAAAAATATTTGAATAAAAAATATTGTTCTTGTTGTCCTCATTGATGAATAGGGGTAATCTGGAGTAGGGTGGAGGGCTGTCACATGCACAGGCTCTGAGACATGACCCTGGGGCTCCTACTCACCCAGAAATTTGTAAGCCATGTGGTCTTAAGCAACGACTTGCTCATCTCCTTGGTGATGAATTCCTCCTGTATGAATTGTGATGTTAGTAATTGCTTCTATTTTGTAGTGTTGTGCTAAGAATCAGATGAATTGACATATTGAAATAATCCTGGGCAACATTGTTTCCACTGTTATTATACACTGCTTATTCAGTTGATAGGATACATTGGGGCTGGGGAAGTAGCTCACTTAGCACCACAAAGTCCTGAGTTCAAGGCCCAGCACTGTATAAATGAAGTCTGGTGACACGTATCTGCAATTCCAGCACTCAGAAAGTGAGAGCAAGAGGATCAGGAGCTGAGGATCATCCTCGGTTACATAGAGAACTTGAGACTAGCCTGAAATACAGGAGACCCAGCCACAAACAAAACAAAATAAAACACCTTTAAAATAAATATATGGGGCTCAGAAATGTCTCAGTGGTTAAGAGACCTTGCTGATCTATCATGAGGACCAGAGATCAGATTCCAGCACCCACGTCAGGCAACCCTCTGAAACTCCATTTCCAGGGGATCTAATGCCCTCATCTGGCCCCTATAGGTATCTGCTCACACCCTTACATATACATTCACACAGATGCACATGCATATAAATAATACTTTTATTGAAAAATAAAAGTAAATAAACCAACAAAAAGTAGTTTAGAATGACTTTTTATTCCATTTCCTGGAAGTAGGCACAACTTGCATATAGTCCTTATACAGATGATATTAGTCACCTTACCCTCTGATTATTAATCATGGATAAGTAGATGTACAGTTGTCATTGACTATAATATGCATTTGTATTTATTTATTCCTATTCATTCACTCACTCAATAAACAAATACTCACTGAGTGCCTCTTCTGTGATGGTTCTTTACCACTTGGAATATAAATATAGTAAGATAGAAATATGGTATTTGACATCATGAAGCTTGCAGAAGAGGTAACATATAAATACAACAACAAAATGGTAATTAAAATTATGCTGCCACAAGTAAAGTATCTTTCATTGATTTTCTCATTTCTTCCACACAGCCAATCTGGAGGCATCTGCTGTGTTCCTGCTAGATTTCATATATGTGGTAAGATAGAATCTTTTGTTTGTTTGTTTGTTTGTTTGTTTTTTGTTTTTTGTTTTTCGAGACAGGGTTTCTCTGTGTAGCTTTGCGCCTTTCCTGGGACTCACTTGGTAGACCAGGCTGGCCTCGAACTCACAGAGATCTGCCTGGCTCTGCCTCCCAAGTGCTGGGATTAAAGGTGTGTGCCACCACTGCCCAGCAAGTAAGATAGAAACTTAATGAACTGGATTTTCAAAGACAATGAAGGCGAACCAGAGAGCACATGGCAGGTAACGAATCAAGTTCAATGGTGAACACAGAACCTGAACTGCAACCATTGCTCAGAATTCTCTCTCTCTCTCTCTCTCTCTCTCTCTCTCTCTCTCTCTCTCTCTCTCTCTCTCTCTCTCTCTCTCCTTCTTCCTTCTCTCTCCTTTTTCTCCCTTCTTCTCCTCTCTTTTGCCTGGTTCTGACTGTGCCCCTCTCCCTGTTCCCACTGTCTGTCACTTCTTGCTTCCCTCTCGGTCCTTTCTCTCTTCTCTTTCCTCTTCCTTTCTCTGCCTTTCACTCCCTCTTTCTCATCCATCACTTCTTTACTCTGTATCTAGCTTCACTTCTCCCGCTCGTGTTATGATCCACAGAATTCCGGAGGCACACATCTTCTACTCCGCAACAGAAATGCTCGTTTTGAACACTGAGCTTAGACAAGGCAGTATGGACCCTTCAGGACCCAGGGCTGCTGCACTGTTGCTTCTGATGGCATATCACAGCCATGCCTGTGGATAAATGTGGCCTCAGCCAGGAGAGGATAAATGATAGATGATTTGGAAGAAATAAATGACAGGGTTGTTAAAATGTTTTAGGGCAAGGGACATTCAAATAAATGCTACCAGGTGATTTATTCTCGAAAAGGTGTTCTGTTTACTGTTGAAACACACCTGTGTGTCTGCCAGAAACATGGCTGTAAACAATCTGTGTATAAAAAATTTACACAGCAGCAAGCTGACCTAAGCCTTTCATTTACTAATGCCACCACCTCAGCTGCAAGGGCAACTTTGCACATCCTTTCAGTAGTTCAGCGCCTGGACAGCCAGAACTACCTGAATTAGGAAGTACTCAGTGTCTGCAGCCTTCCCTCTGCTGCCAAGGTTGGTCAAACAAGTCTCCACTGGCCATCATCTCAGCAGGTGTGGGGATACCCTATGATTGCCTGTCTTATCCTTACTTAGCTCTCCTATTCTGATCCTCCTCAAAATCAAATATGAAAATCTTCTCCCAGAGAATATCATATACCTACCAATCACCTGTCTACATGAGGACTCCCATAGTCAACCTTCAACAAGACTCAAGCAGAGTTTAATGTCGAGTGTAAGTTCTAAGACCTTGTCGAGAAGAGTGAGTGGGAGTAAAATGGAGGCAGGGAGGGAGGAATGAAGTATAAGAACATCTGTGACTGAACGGGCCCCAGCTTCGCAAGGAAGCCCAGGTAATGACTCTTATTCACAAGACGAAGTGGACATTCTGCTGGGAAAAAGACAGGAGAAGACACAGTTCTGATGAAAGTGTCCATTGTCTGTCACCAGCACCGTAAAGCCCACATGTCCATCCTGCTTTCCTCTCCCTGCCTCAGTTGCCAATGGAGAAGATGGAGGCTTTACCTACCCACTCAAACCTGCCATCAGCACCAAACTTCTGTGGCTTCCTGTGGAATTCCAGCTCTGAGGTAAAAACTATTACGATGCCCAGAACTATACTTCTGGGGAAAGCTGAAACAACTAGGAGTGTGAGGAGACAGGTGACATGCAGAGGCCAGCATGCAGGAAGCCCTTGCTTGATGCAGGTGGACATGAAAAATAAGACAAACAGGTGAGCATCGTATGCGGAGGCAAGAGAGACAGGCTGTTGTGGGATGACGCATAAACTGTTCATGCCCCCCAACAATAAAAGACATTTTTATATGATTAAGATATCCACACATCTTGCACAGAGGAGAGCTACTTGTCCAGTCTCCCCAACTGAAGGAAAAAGGAAGAGAAAACAAGAACTCAGCCCTCTCTGCTTAGTGACATTAGATGCTGTAAGAGCAACTACCTGATGCTCAGGCTGCATTCCCTCCCCACACAATAAACTGTATCCCTCAACCTGGAGGCTAAAAGGAATCACTCTTGAGTTGCTTTTGTCAGGTATCTTGAAACATCAGCAAGAAAAAGCAGCTAATCAAGTACCAATCTCTGTCTGTGATGCCTTTTGGGATGCCACATTCCTACTGACTCACTCACTCTATTATCCAAATGATGTGGGTAGATACACACATTTTCACTGAGTCTTTCCTATCCTAATAGACTTTACCCCACAGGTCATAAAACCAGTGATCAACCTTTACCAACACTGAAACCTATCTCTATATCTCAGATATGCTTCGGGAGACTTGACAGGTAATCACAGGTTGGCTCCATGAACCCACATGACCCTCCGTGAGTCAGCATTTGCCCAGGAAGACTCTTGATTCCACCTGTCTTCTGTACACCTTCCCTCTAACCTGAATGATTTGCCTTTAACTTCACATATGCACAAAATTCATATAGGTCGGCAGCCTTTAGTAGTTCCCTTTCACTGTGCTCTGGAGAAGAAGTATATGCCCTATATTGGGTGTTTAAAGTGATATTCACTGTGCATCATTGTGGTGAATTCTTAGTGTCATTCATTGACTTTCTGCCTAATGCAGCTGTGAGAAATGAGAGTCTATTGCTTAGAATCCTCCTGCCTCTGCTGTTATGTTATAGCAAACTGAATTGAGAGTACTCTTCTTTGACAAAAAAAACAAGAATGGGGCTCTTCTGCCAACTAGGAACACCAGAAGAACATTGGGACTTCAGATTCTCCAACCCTGTGTGCTCCAGTGCATGAGGTCCTGCTTTAAACCTGTAAGTCATCTAACTGGTGGAGGACACCTGACCCAGCTGAGCAGCTAGTCTTCTCTGCTGGGTTACTCTGTAATGAGATCTTGGCCTGACTTCCGGGATAGTCTTCATGTGACTGAAGGAGATGAGAATCTCCTTTTCCAAACAGCTTGAAAACCAGAGTTCCCCACATATGGTTGGTTCTTACTATATAGATGTTGGAAAGTTGGGTCCCAGGACATACTTCCTGCTCCTGACAAGACTAATCCTACTAGAAGCACTATTAGACCAGAGAACTGGCTGTGGGAGAAGTTTATGACCAGCTGGGATATTGCTGAGTTTTCTCTGGCCAGGAAGAAAGACAAATAGGTGAGAATGGGGTTAGCACAGAACAACTGAAGCCGGCATGGGCTGATATATAACCCTGGCTATTAGAATAACCATCACCATGGAAACTGTCCTGTAGCTTCAAGCCCATTCAGTTGTCAGAGGGTTGGGTGGTTGTTGCCATTTTTCTCTTTAAATCCTTCTTTGTGGTTGAGTAGGAGATAGCTTGATAGATAGATAGATAGATAGATAGATAGATAGATAGATAGATAGATAGATAGATAGATAGATAGATAGAAAGGTAGGCAGGCAGGCAGACAGGCAGATAGAGACAGAGAGACAGTTACACAGACAAATAGGCAAAAAGACAGACAGATAGATAGACAGGCAGGCAGGCAGACAGAGACAGAAAGACAGGCAGATAGATGGATAGACAAAGACAGACAGATAGATTGATAGATACATAGATGCCATGACTTAGGCAGCATGTGATGGGATCTTCATATGGAAGGAATTGGACAGATAAAAGACAATGGGGAAAATAACGTAACTAGATTACATTTTAATTCCATTTTTAATCAAAAAAATCATAGAATATAACAAAGGTCTCTTAATCAAAATAAGCAAGAGAGGCTTAGAACTCAATCAGGACCAGTGGGAAATGTTGTGATGGATGGAAATGCTGTGGATGGTCTGTATGTCAAATTACTCTGATTAGTCAATAAATAAAACACTGATTGGCCAGTGGCTAGGCAGGAAGTATAGGTGGGACTAACAGAGAGGAGGAAAGAAAGAACAGGAAGGCAGAAGGAGTCACTGCCCGCTGCCGTCATGACAAGCAACATGTGAAGATATCGGTAAGCCACGAGCCACATGGCAAGGTATAGATTTATGGAAATGGATTAATTTAAGCTATAAGAACAGTTAGCAAGAAGTCTGCCATGGCCATACAGTTTGTAAGCAATATAAGTCTTTGTGTTTACTTGGTTGGGTCTGAGCGGCTGTGGGACTGGCAGGTGACAAAGATTTGTCCTGACTGTGGGCAAGGTAGGAAAAATCTAGCTACATGGAAAGGCACACAGAAACCTTGTCCACAGCTTCTCTGTAGCCTACATGAAGGAAAGCAACCTGAATGGCATGCAGAATATTTGGTAGAAAGAGAGTGATTAACTGTAGCAAAACCTAAAGATGATGGCAACTTTCAGGCATGGCTTGCCAATCTGTGCCAGTTCAGCATGAACCTGAATAGTGAAGTTGGGTTCCTATAGCTGTGTGAAGGTGGAGGAGGAGTAGCAGTTCATCATTACTGTTTGGAAATTCACAGCAATGGCTGAGTTTAATCTGAAACAAAGCATCATTCACCAGGAGTGAACCTGGAGTCTCTGGAGCAGTTTCTGCCCCTCCACAGAGCCAGGGCTTAAGCAGCTGGTTCTGTCTGCTGGGCACAAGAGGGGTGCTGTGCTCTGCTGCCCAAGTACACAGCGTGCTTCATGACCACATATGAACCAGAATCAGAGCTGTGTGAAATGGTCCTATCAAGGATCCACAGGATGCATGTATCACGCAACACTGGAAATATCCCTTGCCAGAAAATACATCCCTGCCAGTAGAGCAATCACAGAAGGATGATCATAACTCAGAGCTCGAGGCCTTCTGGGCTCTGGCTGGACCACACAGGAGTACCACTGCCCCACTGCAGGGAGAGGTCCTTGGTTTGGCTACAAATGGAGAAAACAGGTAAAGGACTTACTGAACTTGTACAGATGTTGTCTGTAAGGTATCTCTCTGCAGAATGTAGAACCATCTTCCATCCTTCCTTCCTTCTTTCTTCCTTGCCTCCTTTCTTCTGTTGCTTTTTTTTTCCTGGAAAAGGACTCAAGAATCTCAAGCCGGCCTCAATCTTACTGTGTATAGGAAAATAACCTTGAATTTCTGATCCCAATCTCCACCTCCAGTTTACTGTGTTTATAGGTCACTGGAACAAGTTATTCTGAGTCTTATATATTATATTCCATGCTATGCAGTTTTGTTCATGCCCCCAACAATAAAAGGCATTTTATTGATTAAGATATCTGCACATCCTCCCCAGAGGAGAGCTACTTGTCCAGTCTCCCAAATCCTGCCTGTTTCTTCTTCTACTATATAGAAAGTGTTTATCACTTAGCTGTGGTACCTGGACACCTGAGAAGACAGTCTAAGAGAGGAAAGATATATTTTAGCTCACAGTTTCACAGGGTTCCGATCCAGCTTACCTGGTCTAGAAGCTTGAGCAGAACACTATGACAACAGAAGCATGTAGTGACAGAGGTTCCCACCTTAGAGCAGCCAGACGGGCACAGCAAGCAAGGATTGGGTGGACACCACTCTGGTGGCCCCTCTCATCCCAGTGGTCCCCACCTCCTAAAGTTTTCATCACCATCATAGTGCCACCAGTTGGGACCAAACAGTAATGCATGCCTGTGTATGTGTATGTGTATGTGTATGTGTATGTGTATGTGTATGTGTATGTGTATGTGTATGTGTATGTGTATGTGTGCCTTTGGTGGGAATTCCATGTTCAAAGTATTTCAGAGATCCATCTGCTTTAACTGACCCTGTGATCATACTGAAATTTGTATCTCTTTCTTCCCTCTCCCATTCTAATTTCCCTGGGCCAAAACTCAACTGAATGGTGTTTTTGCCCTCATGGGATACCTCAGACCAAAGTGGTGGCTAAGGTTGCTTATTTAAGTTGCCACAGCACACCAAAGACCAAAGAGTAGACAAAGAATCTCCTTTCAGGACATGCTTCTTTTCCTGTTCAAGAACCTAAGTTCCTGAGAGTCTTCTGAGTAATGCCCCACCTCCCAATCAACCCCTGACGCTGCATCCTTTAGAGTAACTCCTTGCCTGATGACCTCCTGGTGTAGTAATCCAGTTCTGAATGGTAGCCACAAAGGTTCTTGTAGCCTCTACAGAAGCAGATGCTTCCTGGTGACCTCACACATGAGAAACAAAGGTGTGTTCACTTTGTACCACTCTCAAGCATCTGTCCCAGATGGCCTTTTCTTGTTTTTCTGGTATTATTCTCTGGTTCCCAGCCTCTGGTGTAGTGTACAAACCCAGTGGCTACTGGCTTGGAGACAGTCTGCACAAGTCACATACATGGGCACTGGGACTTTGTGCAATGATCCTGTGAGGTCATCTGTCTGCAGAGGGTGGGTAGGCAAGCCGAACAGGGCAAGAATGGAAAGCAGTAACCCTATTACCTGTAAGTCTTTATTAAGTTTAATGTGTGTTGTGATTTAAAAAAAAAATTGTCCCCACAAGCTCATAGAGACTGTCACCTGAGAGGCAGAAGGATCTCTGAATTCAAGGCCAGCCTGCTCTTTGAGTTCCAAGATGATCAGGGCTACACAGAGAAACACATCTGAGTGCCTGGGTCACAATAGTCATGGCTGCTTAATTGTTTCTCAGGAACTCAAAGAGAGTTCAAACTGATTTGAAACCACAAACCCATCTCCTGGGCCTGTACAAGTGTCCAGTAACCGACATTTGGATGCTGAAGACCAAAAACATCATCTACAGAATATGCTACCTCAGGGCTTTCGAAGCATGCATATTGTGAAGTGTCACAGAGACCATTCCCCAGGCTGACATCAATTCCTGATTTCTGTCACTTGTAAGTACCTTTCACCGTGCCTCATGCCACCTTTTTTCTTTACCCCCCACACACCATTAAACCCCATCCTCAGGAAGGTGGAGTGGAGACTTGCTCTCTCATCTGCACATGACTAAGTTCTTTCTCCTCTACGTATCTCACTGTTCTGTGCTTGGCTTTCTTGGGCAAAACAGACCTGGTGCTGTAACAGCAATCACCCCTGGAAATACTGCATTTCCCTAGACTAATCATGAGATGCCTACTATGTGCACCAAGGGACCCAAATGCTTTGGATAGGATGAGGGGTGTGTCAGAATTCAAAAAAAGTGGCTACTGCATTTGCTCATTTGCGTACCCAAATACAACATTAAAATTGACCTGATGAGGTGATCTTAATGTCTCTTTAGGCTCATCATTTTCCAGGGCTAGTTATATAATTTCACTTTAGTCTCCAGCTCTTTCAATCAAAAAGTAATAGGCCCAAAACAAACTAAGAATATAAGCAATATTTAGATCACTGTAGAGAGACTCGTCTCCCCTCCCAGTTAATCGACTGAGCCAGGAAACCTAATTAGTGCTCCAATCACTTCACACTGAAAAGCGTCCACTGTACATTAGGACAACCTCATGGTAACTAACACTGTGCATTAAACCTACATCTTGTTCACTAGCAAGGAAATCATTTTTAATGGAAAGAATTCCATTTTAATGTTCTGTAAATGAGCCATTTATTGGTGTACAAGAGGGTCAGAAGAACTAATTAGGGACTCCTTAATCACGTGTAAGTGATGTGGTTTTCCCAGGTCGGCAATTGTGATCCCTAATCCCCAAGCAGAAAACTAAGATGCAGATGAATGCCAGATCCCTGAGAGCCTGTGGGATTATCCAAGTGTCCCTGAGCTCAACTTAAACACCAGGCTGTGAAAACTGCCTCCAGCAAAGCAAGTGTAGGTCATATTTGTCCTTTTGAGTTTTATGAGATCCCAGCAGCTGAAAGCCTGCTTAGTTTTTTTTTTTAAAAAAATAAGCTTCCCAGTAGTCTTTATTTACTTTATGAACTTCTATATAAATACCAAAAAGCAGCCAGGTGATGGTGTCACTTGGCTTTAATCCCATCATTCAGCAGGCAGAGGCAGGTAGATCTCTGTGAGTTCAAGGCCAGCCTGGTCTACAGAGAGAGAGTTCAAGGACAGGCTCCAAAGCTACACAAAGAAACCCTGTCTTAAAAAACAAAAAACAAAATAATTATTTATATATATATATATATATATATATATATATATATATATATATATATATATATATACCACAAAGCAAAATTTTTCCTCTTTAGAAAACAAACAAGCCAAACTTTATCCAGCCTTCATGGATACTAATTACCCAGCGTGATCAATCGCTGCTTTCTTCTTGTTTACATGCAGCACACTTTATCAAATGTTCCTCAACATGAGACCATCCTAACCATTTTATTCCCTGTCCCCAGTGATATGAGCAAAGAGAGTAATTTTGGAACCTGATAGCAAAGCCCCTGAAGATATGAAAACTAGCTCGACAATCACTGTACAATTGCTTCAGGCAAGTAAGATTTACCCCAGCTATGAACATCTGGCATGAAACTTTATTTACATAATGAACTCATCCTCAGTATTTACCTCAAGACCCCCCTTCTCTCTCCCTCAGGGAGGTTCCAGAGTGTAGGTGAGCCATGGAAAGCCAATATGAGCCAGATGGTAACCCCTTCAACCTTCCGTCACTCTTCCTGCAGATGCTCCTCAAATCATTCTATCATGACTGTCACTTCCATTGTTTCTGAGGTTACTTCTTTCCCACAATGTATAGAGTGTAAACACATATTCTTTAAGGACTATGGTCATGTTCATCACAGAAACACCCCCACTTCTGGCATCATTCTCTGTTTCCCTCTCTGTTGCTGTGATCGGACATTTTGACCAAAAGCAACTTAGATGAGAGGAGGATTTATTCCACCTTACACTTCCATGTCACAGTCCCTCATTGAGGGAAGTCAAGGCAGGACTCAAGAAGGAACCCAAAGGCAGAAATCATGGAGGAACACTACTGGTTGGCTGACTCTCTGGCTCATGATCAGCTAGCGTTCTTATATAGCCCAGGCCTACCTGTGTAAGAATGGTGCTTCCCACCATGGCCGGGGCCCCTCCCACATCAATTATCAACCAGCACAGTTTCTCACAGACTTGTCATTTGGACAGCAGCTTCACTGAGGCTCTCTCTTCCCAGGTGACTCTGGCTTGTGTCAGGTTGACAATCACTAACCAACACCATGAGCTGAGGTGCTGGTGGAGGTAGAGGAAGAGCTAATGTTCTGTTAAAAAGCACAGGGCTGACTGAGAACACAGCTCACTTACTTGGCAGACTCCAGGGCCAGGAATGCGGCAAGTGTGAAGCAGGAGCTGGCCTGAGCCTATCGGATGCATTTCATGATCTGTGGATGACAAGACTAGAGAAATGAGCCTGCTCAAGCCCTCTGGAGCTCAGAAAATCAAGAGTGAGTTCGAGATAGTGAACATGAATCTACATAATATGAATTTACATTGCTTAAGTCTGATTGTTATTATGCCCTGGTTCTTCTTTTGGAATATGAAAGTATATGTCTTTTTATTTTATTTTATTTTATTTTATTTTATTTTATTTTATTTTATTTTATTTTATTTTATTTTATTTTATTTTATTTTATTTTATAGGAGCCCACAGTTAAGAGAGTTTGGAGCTTTTAAAAAGATCTTCGGCTTTTAAAGTGTTGTAAATAAACACTGTGAGACTTTTAAAAGTTGGACAGTATTTTATATGGTAGTATTAACTTGAGATCTTAGGACAAGAAGGAAAAGGTTACAGTTTAACAAGGATGTGTTTATTTGTCAAGTTGACAAGAGTTGGATAGTGTGGTTAGCTATTGTCAGATTGACACATCCTAGAGGTGCCTGAGAGAGAAACCTCAGCTGAGTAATTGTCCAAATCATTGGATGACCCCCAAGATTGACCTTCTTCTTCTACATGCATACAGACACCCATGGACACACTTGCACCCATACCCACACAAGCCCTACACACATACACACACACACACATACACACACACACACACACACACACACACACACACACTCATGCAAATGAATGCACATGCACAATGTTGTAAAGAGACTATGTTATTGGCATTCCATAGGAAGAATAATGGATGAAATTTGAACTCTAAAATCATCTCATATAAATAATTTGAACAGAAATTAGAGATCAGTGGAAGGGTCATGACAATTCAACCTTGTTCTCCCTGTTCCCTGCCCTTCTACTCTGAAGAACATAATTGGGTTATCTACAAGACAATAAATAGGTTTAATACTTAACCCTTATCATATACAAAAAAATCAGTTACTGCTTTTAGATTTAAGACAAATATGAAAGGTCAAATTATAGAAACTGTAGGATAAGATATAGAATGCCTTTAAACCTCAGAGTACAGAAAATTTCCTTAACAATAAAACCCCATAATATGAAGGTGTGTTATCATATTAAATTAAAAACTGACTTCAGCTTCCAGACACAGCAGACCTGATGTACATATGAACTCACGGAGACTGTCAGCACACACAAGACCCGCCTAGGTTCAAACCAGATGAAACACCAGCACTAAAAGGGGAAACAGGCACAAAATCCCACTCACACTCACATGCTCAAACACACACAACTTTGAAAAAGGGGAAAATATGGACATTTCATAGAGAAGGTGCCACAAGTGACCTAGTTTATGTGAAAAGCTGTCTAACCTTATGGTGATCAGAAAAAGGGATACAAAACACAAATTAAAACCACAGTGAGAAACTAGTTTATAAAAACTTAAATGACAGTACTACAATTTCAGCAAAGCCAAGGTGTTGACCCTTACGCCCTGCTGGTAATGATCTAAAGACGTCCAGCCTCCTGATGAGAGGTTAGCTTCATGTTTGTTAGGAAGCAAAACTGTACAGAGATTGGTCCCATGATGCCAGGGCTCTGTCCATGACCACCTCCTAAATACCCAAGAGAAAGTCTAGCCTACGAGGGAAATGATCTTATACAAGGTTGCTCCTCACAACCTTAAAACAGAAAATGACCTCACTGGCCCCTAGCAGAGCAATAAATAAACTGCAATATACTTGTGCTAGCTAGTTTTTTTTTATTAAGAGATTTTCTTTTCATTTTACATACCAACCACAGATTCCCCTGTCCTCCCTCCTACTACCCCTGAACCTTTCCCCCCAGCCCACCTCCCATTCCCACCTCCTCCAAGGCAGTGTCTCCCATGGGGAGTCAGCAAAGCCTGGTACATTCAGTTGAGGCAGATCGAAGCCCTTCCTCCCTGCACCAAGGATGCTCAAAGTGTCTTATGTTTTATAGTTTTATGTCAACTTGGCACAAGCCAGGGTCATCTGAGAAGAGCAAACCTCAGTTGAGAAAAGGCCTCCATAATAGTGGCCTTCAAGCAACTCTGTGGCATATTTTCTTGATTGATGATTGACGTGGGAGGGTCCAGCCTACTCTGGATGGTGTCATCCAGGGCTGGTCATCCTGAGTTAAGGAAGAAAGAAGACTGAACAAGCTATGAGGAGCATGTGGAGGCCCATAGAGGCTCCCTAGTAAGACCTTACTCAAGGTCAGAGAGTCTGAGCTCACTTTGCAGGGCTGCAAAATGGGAAGATTTGGCCATGGGCATGGTTACCAGGTATTTTGAAGGGTCTACACTTGGCTGTACATTGTGCTTTGATATTGAAAGGGAGAGGTCTTTTGCCTTGCCCTTTGGCATTGTATAAAAAGCCCTTTAGAATAAACCTTGAAGCAACTGGGTGTTGACGTAGGGCCCTCCCCAACTGTCCTGTGTCTCTCTGTCTTTCTTACCATCTCCTCCTGTATTTCTATCTAATACTTCCTAATTCCTCTCTCCTCCCCCCCAAGAACCCTTCAAAAGGTCCTGCTCTCCAACAGGAGCAAGCCAATAAGCAGCACTCCTCCATGGCTGTAGCTCCTGCCTCCAAGTTCTTACTTTGGTTATTGCACTGACTTCTCTCAGTGATAGAGTGCTATCAAAAGAGGTAAGCTGAAACAAGCCCCTTCTCCCCCAGGTTGCTTTTGGTCATGGTGTTTATCACAGCAATAGAAACCCTAAGACAATGTTCATCTGATTAAAATAAAACATAAGAGTGAAAATTAATTGGTTGATACTACATAAATCAATACATGCACCTAATGGTATAGATGACTGGGGTGGTACATAAGAGATGCAAGCTAAGTCTTGCATCTGATAAAAATGAATCTCTCATAACTGGTCACTTCCTACTCTTCCATGGGCTCAGTACTGTTCATTTTTCTTATTCTTCTTTATTCAGATGAGTTATACTCATTTTTGTGTGTTATGTACTTCTTAATAATCAAATACCTTCTTAAAGAATAAAACCAAACTTTAAAACTCTTGAAAAAAAATCCCAAAAGTCCTCCTCAAACACCACGGTCTGAATTGTTTTAATTGGGGTGAACCACTGGAAATCAGTGCCCCTTGGCAATGTTCTTTCAACCAAAGGTAAGTACAGAATAAAAATAGAAACTGGGCTGGGGAAAGGCTAGGTGGTTAAGTCCTGCCAAGTGTGAGGACAGTAGTTGGGATTCCCAGAACGCATATAAATACCAACTGGGTGAGGCAGCTAGCCTGTAATTCAGCTTCTCAAGGTGAAACTCTGACACAAGAAATCCCAAGAGGAAGCAGGCTAGTGAAATTAGCTGCATCGGTGAGCCCTGGGTTTGTCTGAGAGATCTTGCCTTCTGTTTGAATATGGTAGAAGGGCAATGGAGAATTATTCTGGCATCAACCTCAGGCCTCCACATATATGTGCACCCACATGCATTCATATTCACACACGGTGTGCCTACACACATGCAAGCACACATGCATACCTACACACATGAATACACACACACACACACACACACACACACACACACACACACACACACACACTGGAAAGGGACACAGAAGCTGCTCATTGGCAAGTTTAGATGCAAGGATTTTAGGAGCAAATGCATGTTCCATCAAGACCACTACCACATCAACTTGCTTACCACCATGTCCCTAATACTTCATGTAGGTTACAGCACATAGTACATGGAGTCGGAAGATTTCTTGTGTACCAGCCTGCTGGTGGATAGGACAAATCTCTCCCATTTGCATCCCCCAAGTAAACACACGGAGGCTTATATTAATTATAACTCCATGGCCATGGCTCAAGCCTTTTGCTAGCAAGCTCTTATATCTTAAATTAGCCCATAACTATTCATCTATGATCACCACACGTCCCGTGGCTTTACCTGTGTCCCATTGCATGTTGCTCCTTGGATGGCTTGCTGGCATCTCTCCCCACCTTCTTCCTGTCTCTCTCTTTGAATTTCTTACCTGCCTCTAAACTGCCTTGCCACAGGCCAAACAGCTTTATTTATCAACCAACCAGAACAACACATATTCACAGCATACAGAATGTACAGCATGCATTCCCCCATCAAGTACATATTCAATAAATATTTGCTGAGTAAACTGATGATGAGAGAGACAAACCATGGGACTATAGGCTAAACTCTTAAATTCCATTTAGATAACCTTTGTGAGCTGAGAGTTGAGACTGGACTACCAGCCATTCATCCATATTCTAGCACATGGGAGAAGGAATAGAGAACTAAAAATAATTTCCTCTTAAAAAAAATGGAGCACTTTAATCACATTACCTTTGCAAGGATTTAGTCATGTGACCATGCATAGCTGCAAGGGAAGCTTGAAAAAAAATGCATCTTTAGGTAGCCATGAGTTCTTTTAAATTTCTTTGAAATTTTCTGTTTCTAACAGAAGAAAGGCAGTAATACAAAACTGCAAACAAAAAGTCTCCTCTTCCACCCAGTTGCAATCTCCTTACTATCTCCCTAAAGATACTCTATAACATGAATTTGCTATTTAGGGTTTATCATGAAAAGTATTAGCTTTAGATTTTAATTATTCAGTGCATGACATCATTTCAGATTCTGCATCAGTTTGAAGGATTTTTTTCCCCCATTAAACGTTTCTGAACTTTTTTTTCTCTTGTTAATACACTCATCTACTTCACTTTATTTAGCTGCTACTGGACAGTGCTCATCATGTGGGTGTCATGCAAGCTGCTTATTAATTGCTTCCAAGTTTTTTCTGAAATCTGAGCTCAGAAAACAGAGAAGTCTGGGACAGAGGGAGCCTTTCTCTGAGCTGAGATTTGTAAAGAAACCGCAGATTTGGGAGAAGGGAACCTTATTTTTAAGCTCCTTTATAGACATCTTTTCCTATTAAATTTCATTTTCCACCAAAGTGTTTTCTTCCTTGTTTTGCATTTCCTCTCTATGTATTATCATTACTCCAGAGGATGAATGTGTGTGGCCAGCCATGGTAGTAGCAATCTGCAATTCAAACCCCTATTTCCCTCTTGCTCACAATTCCTGTCCCCCTTCTTCCCGCCCTCTTTTATTCTTTTTGGTGGCTCTCTCACACAACAAACCCCACCAACCACCATTACCTATTCCTATTTTTTGCCTCCACGTTGAATTGTGCATCTTGTTTTTTTTTTTTTTTTTTTTTTTTCCATCACAGGCAATTTATTTTGTTCTAGTCATTCACAGTTAATACAGAAAATACTTGGAAACATTTCCATATAATATTTGACACAGAAATCATCAAATAGAAATATACAATGTTGACAGGAGGCAGTACATTTATAGTTTATAACCCCAAATGTATTTATAAATTAGAAATGGAAAGATCTACAAATGAAATTATGAAGGTTCACCAAAGTCATTTAATCTGTCAGTTTCTCATTCATTTTTATGTCTTAATAATATTCTATTGTATGAATAAGCCACATTTTATTTCTCTCCAGTATTTGATAGCTATTTGAGTTGTTTTAACTTTTTTACTATTAGCAACAGACTGCTGTAAACCTTCATGTACATGTTTCATAGGTGCACATTTTCAGTAGTTTGAGGTTATATTCCTAAGGGTAGAATTGTTGAGTAACAGAGTAACAATGTTTTGCATTTTGACCAACCACCAGACTGTTTTGCCAAAGTGGCACACCATTTTACAATCTCACCAAATCCTTGTTTTTAAGGCTCTGATTTTTGTACAAAGGGTTTCCTGGGTTTCCTGGTTGACCTCAACAGATAAACTGAGATGATAGTCTTAGTTCAGAAATGATCTGAATGTAGATTTACAGTCTACGTGTACAGCTGGCTAAGTGAGATCGCTTTCACAGTTCTGCATGTATCCCATCGGCTCCCCAGTAGTCACTGAACTCTTAAAACTGGTATTGTAACATTATTACAATGTTTTGCACCAATTTTATAAACTTTACAGTACAATATGTGTTCCTTTTCTGAGGCAAACCAAAGGTATATTTCTCAAGGTTCTGCTGCTATCAGCAGTGTTGATGGAGGATTTTTTATACATTTGTAATAGATAGAAATAAACCAGAAAAAAAAGTGGTGGAGGAAAAGGTGAACACTGCAAGAATACTCAAAAGGGCTGAGAGTTGCAAACGCCAAGATTGGCTTTGCATAGTAAATGGAATAGAACAGCTCTGAACTATAGCTTACTTTTCCTGGTTTGGTCTGGCATCTTGTTTTTTAAGATTGGGACATATCTGAATTTTTTTGAAAAAAAATTCTCCGGAAGTGTGACTGAGCTCTGTACTTCAAGCCTCTGTGGTTTGCTGCTATCTGTGACAGGGTGCTTTTTGCATGGGAAGTAAGGGTGGGTTTGGGGAGGGATAGACCCAGGAATGGCCATGTTTCCTGTTTGAAATGTAAAGAAGTCTATAGCTGACATTCTCCTTTGTGTATGAGGTTCTGAAACTTCCCTGATACATCTCCTCTAAGCACGGATAAGCACTGATTGACTCACATACTTCACGTGTTTCAGCCACTTTCATACTTTCATCTCAAGCTTGAATATAGTTGACAGAGGGAGCACTAATTAGTTAATGATATTTAATTTTGCATATCTGGAGAAGGGCTTCGTGGATATTGATGCAAATATATGTAAATGTATGTAAAAGTAACCAAATTAATACTGCTGTTGTACTTCTTTCAAAGGGATCAGAGCCTGTTCTGGATAGAAACAAGTTAAAATACCCACCTGCCTGCAGAAACAGCCTCCCTCCACCCCAGTTAACTTTGCTCTGTCTTACTGGGCTGGGGCACTCTTGTGAGACTGAGGCAGTAAGATTGCCATGAGTTTGATGGTCCCCTAGGCTACATGGTGACATCCCTGAAAATAATAATAGTTAGTTTTTTATCTTTTATATGGATCTGTTAAAAGAATTCCATATATGTATAACAATAAGCAAAGAAAAAGAAGCTATCAACTTGAGAGTGGGGGTGTGGGAGAGGTTAGACAGAGGGGAGCAAAGGAAGAAAGTGATGTAATTCTATTTCAATTAAAAACATATGCTTTGCACTCGGGAGGCAGAGCCAGGCAGATCTCTGTGAGTTCGAGGCCAGCCTGGTCTCCGAAGCGAGATTCAGGAAAGGTGCAAAGCTGCACAGAGAAACCCTGTCTCGAAAAACAAAAAAAACATACGTTTTGAAAGAGAGAGTCAGGATATGTTAGAATATGATGCACAATGAAGACACCAAGCCAACGATATTTTTTCCAGAACAGATTAGTGAAAAGAGGGCAAGCTCCTTACCCAGATCACAATGTGGCTTGGGGCACATCAGGGAGTGAGTGACAGCAGGACCTCTGTGCAGAAAGCGCTTCCTGTCCTGGGTTTCCACAGGGACCTGATCAGTCCGACTTTCTGCAGACCTGAAATACACCAGGTTGTGTACACTAGACCTTCCTGCGCACGCCATATACCCTGTCTAAATCCTAAATCCTCAGACTCTGGTGCCTTTGACTAGTTTCATAACAAAGAGAGATATAAAGCAGCATAAACCAAATAATGAAGCTTCAGAGTTCTCAAAATGCAGCTTGGATAATTTATGATTTGTATGGTAATTTATTTAAACATATCCTTCTTGCTAGACAAATAAATTGTTTTCAGAATAGTTTCTATTACAAAAATAATACAGTGTGCTTATGTAAGCATGTATGTTTATCTAAAAAAATATTTTTTTAAACTGGGAGAAAATATCCTGGGGAATAATGGAAGTTTGAGGAACTGGATGCAGGCAGATGGCATTACACTTTTACAGACTTTTGCTCAGCACTTAAGATCCCTTCCACACGCATGCACTTTGCTTGCTCTGAAAACTTAATTAATGTTGTTGATCAATTAATTGCAAGCAAGAGGGGAGGTGAAAGCCTCAAGAAGATCTGTAATATGGTTCTAGTATGCCACATTTACATATTATTCACACAGCAGGCACAGTTGAGGTGCCTCAAGTAATATTCAAGAATATAGTTTTATATATTAGAGGAAAAAAGTTTAAAGGACTTTATAGGTCAAGAGGAGGCTGTTGAAAGGATTCAACAGATTAATAAGCAACAGTATTAGTAGTAGCAGATGTATATTGAACTTATATGGAACTTCTTATTTAATGTCATTTATAGTAATTTCTTGAAAATTAAATAAATATAACGTTTACTTTGGCTTCCTATCTCCATGAAAGGCATATTAAATTTATCTTAGGTGTTCACATATATTTGCCAGTCTTTCCACATCAACTTGGACAGTACAGTAGCCTTCTTGGTAAAAAGAAAAAAGAAATATAAATTGTATTGGTAGTATAGTGCACCAAGACATACCACATATTACATTAATTAATCCCCCTGCAACAACCATGTGAGTATCACATTACTGTTTTCCATAAATAAATGAGAAATTGAAGATTTGGAAATGCCAAACATCTTTGACATTTCACAAGTAGAAAGCTGGAAACTGAGTTTTCGAATTATAGTCCAATTGGCTTCAACTTCCAGAAGTTTTCTTTCCTTGGTGCTAAAAATCGTCCCTGCATGGTGAATGAACTATGAGAAAGTAAAGTGAGGCAAACAGTTCCTTAGGTTAGGCCTCCAGTACAACTCTGAGAGTTATCTTAATGGAGAATACCAACATCAACCCAGACAGCAATAGCAATCCCTCTAAGTAGCCAGGTAACGCCCTTTGCTTCCTCCTATGAAATCACTCCCAGGCAAAGCTTTTCACTGGAATGCTGCAGATTGCAAATGACTGCCGAATCCAAACAAATATTTGAAGTGTGTTTAATAGATCAATACAGTATACAGTAATTAGCTCCCAGACCCCAGAAATCATTTGTTTGAATCTGATGTCTACTATATAGTCAGATTGAGGGGTACACATGAATTTGGGCAGGAAGTGGCATACACACACACACACACACACACACACACACACATGCAAGCACACAAAACAACTTGCATTAAAGATGTTAAACAAACTTAGATTGTGTGAAGAAAGGAACAATTCATTCTCTAATCACTATTCCTAACTGGAATTATTATAAAGGCTACATCTTCAAGGATCTTCACAGAGGAAAATAATCCTTCCCTCCACAGAATACACCCAGCATGTGTAGGCACTTCAGGATTCAGCTAAGCAGGGACTATGAGGAAAACCTAATATAAACTGAAGGAAGACTTTTCCTCTTCTTTTTTTCTAAAAATCACTTCTATTTGACAACAAAAGAGTCTCCCAAAGGAAATAGCAGAGAACCTGTTGGTTCTTCATTTAAAGTCAGTGGAGGAAATACCCAAAGGGAACAATTTTGCCTCAGCTCCCAAGAGGAACAGACTCAATGTGAAACCAATAATTATGTTCCATCTCTAACTTTGATCACACAAAAACCAGAGTTATATACTTATTTGATCCAATGTTGAGTGGGATTCTACAGCAACATTCCATACCGACTGAAGTCTGCTAATTACATGTGCTGGGGCAGCAGCCAAGAGTCCATTACTGTGGTCCAAAGGGAATTTTTTTTAAAGGTTTTAGCTTGGATCCTCAGGAGCATGGCCTTGGCACTATATGGAAATTTTCATTATAGCTGAGGAGTGTGTTGAAGTTCTGAAGTACAAGATTTTCCATTTGAGAAGAGGAAAACAGAAGGAAGGTGGATGTGTCTGCTGATGTAATGCTGATCACAGTGAAACCCTGCAGTCATTCAAGTTCATGCAATCAACATTCAATCAACAAGTCTCTTCTTCCATGCTGTCTATCCAGCAAGAAGTAAGGCTTAGGCTATGTATAAAAAACGGAAGAGAAAGACACACAAGTAGATCATAACAAAGCACCAAAGACCTCCACCATAGTGTTACCAAAGGGCAATCGAGGCACACTTCACCTGCCACTGACTGGGGCATCTGGACACCTTTTCTGGGAGACAAGACACTGGAAATAAATAAGTTTTATATTCCAAGCTATATAGTGAGCTGGAGAGGGCAGTATTCATGAAGTAGTAGATGGAATAAGGAAAGGAAGGGAACACTGGTGCTTCCACACAGACTCTAAGTTCACATTGCTAGAGCTCAGGGAGAAGACAGATGAGGTGGGCAATGTGAGTCTCCTCTAGGAGCATGGACTTTGTTATGGAGAGTGGTGTAGTACACAAGAGGCCATGCAGCTGAGTAGAGAAGGGACTTTGACAAGAAAAGGTGGGAGCAGATGAGCAGATTTATGATAATTACAGAAAGATATCAAGTATGAATGAGGCGAGAAGGATAGAAAAGAGGCCATGGTCTAAAAAATATTTAAGAATAAAATGGATAGGGCCTGATGATTGGTTGAGTGCAGAAGATGATATGGGGGAGAGATATCTGAAAATTAAATTAGAAAAACAGAAGGGAATTATAAAAGTTAACCCTTGGCCTTAGGGCTGGGACCTAACTTAAAAGAAACTGGAGCTAAGACAACGGCTTAGACTATCAAGTGCTTGCCTTGCTGTGTAAGCATGGGGACTTTAGTTAACTCCCAACACACAAGTGAAATCGCCAGGCATGGTGACACATGCCTGTGATTTCATTACCATGGCAGTGGGGCAGGAAGATCTCTGAGGCTTATTGCCTGGTCAGCCTGGCAGAATTGCTGAGTTCCAGCTTCAGTGAGGGACCCTGTCTCAGAAAAAATATGGCGATGAGTGATTGAGGAAGATACAGGACACACATGCACAACAGACACACACATACACACACACACACACACACCACACAAACACAACAGAACACACACAAACACACATGCACACATCATACACACACACCACATACATACACATACCACAGATGCAACACACACACATACAAACGCACACACAAACACACACCATACACATACAAACATATACAAAACAACACACACAACATATATACACACACAGACACACACAACATATACACACACACAACACAGACATATACACCATACCCACACACACATACACACACATACATATACACATACAGCACACACACACAACACAACACACACATACACACCACACACAAACACGCTCGCACACACCATACACACACCACATACACACGCATACCACAGATGCAACACACACACACATATACAAACACACACCATACACACACACCACACCACCACACGCATCAATCACTAACACACACAAAAAACACATACAAAAGAACACACACAGCACATATACACACACAGACACACACCATATACACACACACAGACACATATACCATACCCACACACACATACATATACACATACACCACATACAAACACACACCACACACATACACACCACACACACACTGCACACACCATACGCACATACACACCACATACACACATTCCAAAGATGCAACACACATGCACATATACAAACACACACACACAAACACATACACAACACATATACACACCATACACACACACACACACACACACACACACACACACACACACGCCATACCTACACACTTAAAAAATAACCAACAATAAGAACAACAGACAACATGAAGATGCAACTGTGACAAGTGTGACAAGCGCTATATGATGACTCCAGGTAAATCACTCAATCTGATGCCGCCCGGTAACCTCTCCAGTCTGTTGCATTGCTTCTCTGCTGCTGGCTTTTCCACTAGATAGCTCGTACCCGTATGCTCTAAGGAGAAATATCTGAGCACAGTTTGGCCAACTACGTTTCAATCTCCATCCACAGGTGCTTCCTGGGCTGTGCCTCCTTTAAAGCCAGATGCCCCACCAGTCCCATCACATTTTCAGGCCCATCGTTTCCTGTGCTTATGTTTCTATCAGTGTCTCCAACAGCCTGCAGCAGAACGGAAAGAGCCCATCCAATCTGATCATCCTGCAGGACACTTCTGATACAAATCAGCATTTTCATTACCTAAATCTCAATTTTCAGTTCAAAGTGTTTGTGTATAAGACATCGCATTTGCTGCCGTTCAGAATCTCCGACTCATGCAGGTTTCCTGTGAGTGTGAGTTGTGAAGATGATAAGGATCAAGACATAATTTTGGTAGCTATTTGGACAGACGGGCAATGTCAACATGGCCTTTCTATTCTCATTTTTACTAATCTGCCCTGACATATAGATTTTTTTTCATTCATTTAACAAATACTCGTTGAGATTTATTTGGGGGCCCTAGGAATGCTGCTATGGGGATAGGGGAATACAGAAGAAAAAAAAGCCTACTGTTGTGGGATGTAATTCAGTTCAATTAAATAAAGGGGGTGGGCAGATGAGTGGGCAGGTGGTAGATAGATGATAGATAAATAGATAGATAGATAGATAGATAGATAGATAGATAGATAGATAGATAGATAGATAGATAGATAGATAGATAGATGATAGAGTGTGTGTGTATGGGTGCATATATGGATACATGGGTAGATAGGTGAATGGATAGATGATAGGTAGAATTGGGACCACTGTGAGACTATATCCAATGCCATTCATGGGGTGTGGAATTTTCAATATCAAAATAAGAAGAGTTCCAGCAAGGTAGGGCAAATTGGTCACCCTTGAGTAGGAAGTAGGAAAGTGGTCCGCTGTTTTAAAGAAATTCAGTGTAAAGCCAATTGAGAAAGTGGTCTCTCAATAAAAGCTTGATGGAAACTAAAAATGGTAGGCATGTGGATATCTGGGAGTGAAGCATTCTAGAGAGGGAAATTCAAAGGAAAAGACCACAGCAAACATGCTGGGCTTGTAGATTCAAGATGAAGACATGCATTACCAGTGGACTCTACCTGTAAGGCACAAGGTAGAGTGATATACGTGCACGTGCAGAACCATGGTTAGTTAACACAGTTGCCATTCAATGTTCATCCAAATCAGTGCTCCTCTGCTTCCCAACTGTCTTTTATGGGGCCTCTACAAACTTCTCATGGACATAGCTATATATGATGAGGAAAAAAATAAAATAAGAGGCTCAAAACACAAACCGAAGGAGATTAAATAAAATTATATTTGTAGTGAACATCTAGAAAAACAACAGTAAAAGATCACATCAGAACTCAGACTCAAAATTTATTATAGTTTTCCTTCCATATCCTCTGAGCCATTTCAGCTTTGGTAATAATCACAAACACAACATGAAACCAACCAGCATGGTTTCCCTCATACATAGTTCTGGCACTTACAGGCTTAAAGAAGACTAGAACATTCAATGAATGCTTGGTATGACCTGAGTAAGTCCTGATTTAATCTGTATCAAGATTAAGTCAGTATTTCTCATGAAAAATAAAAATGAGCGTTTTTCTCATTATTTTCAAATTTGTTGACAGCTATCTGGATAATTCACACCAATGAAAATTTTTAGCCCAAAAAGAAGGGTTCTGTATGAATTAATAGAGTTGTTGTTTTAATAAGCTATGCAATCATACCAAATTTCATATTCATTTTACACAATGAAAATAGAATCTACATGTTTGGTTGGTGTGAATACTTTAACTAAAGCCAGACAAGGTCAGGTCTTCTTTTTCTTGGTCATTTTTCTATTCAAGGATACATTGTGGCCTAACATGCACCAAGTTTCAACAAAAGTCCCTTTTCTCTCTTTCTTTTCTTTTTAAATCCTATCCTAAGCAATTCCTCCAAGGACTTCTTCAGAGTTATCTGTAGATGGGAAAGGCAATTCACAATGCAATAAAATTTATAGCTCATAAAATTATGAATAAGCCGAACGTAAAAAAAGAAAAGTTAAACTAGGTTTAAAATGATTTTTATAATATCAACCACATGAATTGACACAGAAAATGAATCGCAAATGTGAGGAATGCAGCAGCTAAATGCTATGTGCTGTCTGCGTGTTAAATGGGGACAGTCAGCACAGCACGAAGAGATGCTTGGGAAATACTCACTGATTCCTCTCAGCAGAAATGGCCAAAGTGAGGTTGAGGTAGTTTGGTTTTTTGTTGTTTTGTTTTTTAATCATATTAACTGGATATGCCTGCAAATATACAAGCAAACATTCTTTTTTAAAAAGAGGTATCTGTAAACTGGAAGGTGAAATTATATGAGTCAATCCAATTACTGCTGGTTTCATATTAGAAAAATAAAAATACAAGAAATAAAGAATTAAACATCATATGGGCTGGAGAGACGGGACATAGTTAAAAGTCCTTGTGATTCTTCTAGAGAACAGAGTTCAATTCCAAACACTCAGGCTTTGGAACCCACAACCTCCTCTAACTTGAGCACCAACGCCCAACACCTTCTTTCCACCTCTGTGGGCACTCACACAGCATCTGGTACTTACTCACATAGACACATACATATAAGCATACACACACACACACACACACACACACACACACACACACACACACACACACACTAAAACAAACCTTAAAGGGAATTAAACTAAATAATTGAACCTCACTGGCAGGGAATTCACCTAATAGGCTAAGCTGGATGACCAGAAAGCCCCTGTCTCTGCTTGGATTTCAAACTCATGCCACCATACCTGACTTTTCATGGGTTCTAGGGTCAACTCAGATTCTCCAGCTTATAAGGCAAGCACTTAACCCATGGAGTTAAGGCCCTAACCTCATAATGTTCTTTCTTGAAGTTCTAGTGCTTAGCAATATAAAAGAGCTTCTGGGTTTCCATTTTACTTACCTACTCACACTTTGTCTGAATTAGTTAGCTTTCCATCACCATGACTATATTTTTATAAAAACAACCTAGAGAATGGTAATTGTTATTCTTCTGTCCTTATGAAAAAAAAATGCCCTGACAAAAATTAACGTAGAGGAGAAAGGATTAATTTAGGCTTACAGTTCCAGAGGGCTAGAGCCTATCACAGTGAGAAGGACATGGCAACAGCCAGAGGAAACATGGTAACAGGCACAGGAAGTCACATTTTCATACACACAGAAAGCAGGGATATAAAAGAGGATGTTGGGTGAAGCTATGAGACCACAAAGACCCCACTGATACATTTCCTCCAATATGTCTCCACCTCTTAAAGCTTCTGTAACCTGTACAAATGCTGCCACCTGCTGAGGACAAAGTTAAACGCGTGCGCCTGTGGGGACATTTCTCATTCAAAGCCACACAACAAGGGAAAGTTTATTTTGTCTCACGATTCAGCTTTCCATCGACAGCTGGTTCCACTGCTTTTGACTGAAATGAAAGAAAACACTGTGGGACTAGGAACGTGTGGCATAAGAGGCTGCCAACCTCAGGGCAGGCAAGAGATCCAATAAGAAAGAGGAAAGGGCTAGAGACAAGCTGTACCCTTGAAAGATATTCTTCCTGTGACCCACTTCCTCTAACTAAGCTCCAGCTCCTAAAAATATCTTCCCCGTGAACATCAGTGGAGTTTGGGAGGTTGGCAGCTATGATCCAATCACATCTCAACACTACCAGCTAGGGGGAAACTCTTCAACACGTGACCTTGTGGGGGTACTTCATAGCCAAACAATAAGACCACGGATACGGTTAGCCACAGCTCCCTCAGAATATAGACGGGTGTCTTAGTCAGTGTTCTATCGCTCTGAAGAGACACTATAACCTCAGCAATTCTTATAAAGGAAAGCATTTAATTGAGGCTTGCTTACAGTCTCTGAGGATTAGTCCACATTCATTACAGCATGAAGCATGGTGGCACAGGCAGACAGAAAGCTGGAGAAGTAGCTGAGAATTCCTCATCCACATGCTGCAGGCATAGAGAGCCACTAGGCCTGGCGTGGGTCTTGGAAAGCCTCAGAGCCCACCCCCAGTAGCACAGTTCCTCCAACAAGGCCACACCTATTCAAACAAGGCCACACCTCCCAATCCTTTCAAATAGTGCCACTCCCAGGTAACAAAGCATTCAAATATATGAGCCTAAGGGGCCATTCTTATTCAAACCTCCACAAAGGGTAAGGAATATAGATATCCTAGCCAGAGCTTTTGATCTCCATGGGGTTTTGTCCTGGGTAACATTCTTGTCTGATTGACTACACATACTTTTTCAAGACGACCTCAACTGTTCCATTGGCTTTAATGATCATCTGTATATTAATGATTCCAAAATGAACATCATTATCATTCATATTCTTGTGCCCCAGGCCGATATATTTATCATTATCTCATTTTCCCTCTGGAAACTTTGAATAGAACATCCAAATTCAAAGTAAATATTCATCCATAACCTGCTTTTTCTTCTAGATTCTCCAAACCTGTTAAATATCCCTCATACAGATCTATGTGGGCTGAGGGTGGGGCAGCAGGAAAATGAAGTCAACATCTGTAAATTCATCTGTTCCCATGCCAATGAACTGACAGGTTTAGACATCAGCACCTGTAATATGTCTACTGAGCTTCTGTCATTCTGATTTTAGTATTTCTGGGTCTCAAGTCTGTTGTTGTCATTTCCTCCATTTTCTTCTGTTTGTTTGAACTGTGAACCCTGTTTATGAAGCCCTTTGAAGAAGAAATTAATGGGTAAAGGGGCTTCAGGAACCATTCATTTCTTCTTCACTCTGATCAACAAATACACAGGGAGGAAATCCACAACCTGGAGGAACAAAGGGACTCTAGTCATTCCCAGTCATAGAGTAAGCCTAGCATCCTATGCTTATTAACTTCTCAGTTTAGTTCTTGATGTCTCTCTGAGTGGGATTCATGGTGTAACCTTTCCCACATGACAGACACTTTCTTTAGGCCCAAATTGTGTTCTCAGTCTCAGAAGATATCCTTTCCCATTTCTGAGCACTTTGAAAACACCTTCAGCACAGGATTAAATGTCAGGGAAACATCCCCTCATTAAAAATATCAGAACCATGGTTAGAACCAAGTCAAGTCACTACACTTGAGTCTTACCAACTTGACATATTGACTACTTAGTCCTTTGAATTTCAAAATTCCATCCACAACACTTTCATTTCTCCCACACTCTGAAAGCAACTCTGTTTTCTGTCTTAAATATCAAAATCCTTCAATTTGCCCTTTCTCACACCCCACTGAGTGGCCTTAACCACTTTTACAGTTCCTTGTGCTGTGCATAACGGTAACTGGCTCTACTTCCCTGGCCCAGCTACATCTCCTCATCAGATGTGAGTCGACAAGGTGTCTCTTTTAGCCCCATTGTTACTCTAAGGCTAGCAGCACGATGCCTCTTCTGAGCCTCTTACATACAGTTCCAGAGTGATGGATTACATGAATGTGTCACCATACCTGGTTTATGTGACACTTTGTACATACTAGGTAAGCACTCTACCAAGTGAGCTGCATCCTCCACCCTGGAGGTAATCTTATCATGACTACTTGTGCATATATGGCATATCTAAAATATCTGATCCACTTACTGTAATAAGGGGAAGGTTGGCTTCTTACTATCTGGCAGAGTGCCTGGCAGAGAGCAGATGCTCTGTGTGTGTTGAATTTTGATTGGTTCTAAATGGTCTAAATTGAATGATTTGTTACCTAAGTTTGTGGTGTATACAATGCCAGCCTTATGTTGTCTTATCTTATACCAAATTATTATTTAAGTCACAATCTATTTTATGGAAAACAACTATGAAATGCTTAAATTCTGCATTTTGACCAGTTGTGGATCTCTGTAATAGTCTCTAATACAGAAAGAAGCTTACAACTAAGGGTCAGGGCAAACCATGGAAGAGGGATCAGGAAGACTGTAAAAGCCAGAGGCTCGGGAAACTTGTTGCTGGGTAGTGTCTACTTGACAGGGAAGATGCACGATGAAACCTCAACAGTATGGTTGTCTGAACAAGACCAGCATAACAACAATATCAGTTGACATGCTAACATGGAGAGAGGAAGTTCCACATGTTCTCTCCCCTAGAAGAAGAGCAGCAGGTGGTCAATGGCAGCTGAGAGAGGGAGAATCAGTTTTCTCCAGGGATGAGTTTCCACACAGGCTGTCCAATCTCAAGTGGTCAGCCCTGGAAAGATGTATATCCCAACAAGGCTAAGTAGACACAGTAGACTGCATATACACGCATTGTGGAAGGAGAGGACTTAAAATTCTTTCAGAATTGTGTGTAAATGTCTATGCAAACTTGCTACGAGACCCATCATATGGACCAAACAAGACCTTACCAGTTTTATGAAAGAGTTCACTATTCCTCTCATGATCCCCCAGTTGCAGAGAAGGCATTGTGCCTATTTGTACATTTTGCTTTCCAGTACAAAAGTCTTTTTCTGAAATCTGTGTCAGGAGCTAGGAAACGAGGTAGCAAGAGACGCCTCACTCTCTGAGATAACTTGTCCTAATTTTCTCATTAGTGAAGACGACATCATCATAAAGAATATCTGCCAACAATCTGATATAAAAATGTACATGTGTCGTGAAAAATAATTGCTCTTCAATTACCACTAAATTATAAAGCCGCTACACAGGTGCAATAATACATGGGCCCTGTAAGTATGAAAAACTGCGAAGCTTAGGTAATTATGTGTATTTCAATGAAGATACTAGAATAAAATTTTCAGTTTAAAGAAAGAACAAAGCCAGAACCAAAGAGTTATTTATAACCATATATTTTTAAGTTTTCTATTCTTTCTTCTCTATATATTTTGAAAAGCCAAGGATAATTTTTTTTAACTCTGACCTCCAGAAAGATAGGGAAATAATATCTCGTCCTCTGCTTCCAACAGTACCCACAAGGACAGTATTGAAGAGATAGAAATCTAGACAGAACTATGATAATTGCATTTTTTAAAAAATAGGTAAATCTTACTGCTGTGGGATGTTCTGTATGTCCTGTGGGAGCCCGTTCATGGGTTCCTCGTGGCTTTACCCAGCAGGTCCACATAGAGGATGATTAGGACCACGGGCCTGAGTGCAGGTGTCTGAGATGGTCTGCACTTGGCTGTGCTGTGGGATGGTCTGTATGTCAAGTTGCTCTGATTGGTCAATGAATAAAACCTGATTGGCCATAGCTAGGCAGGCAGTATAGGTGGGACTAACAGAGAAGAGAAATAAAAGAACAGGAAGGCAGAAGGAGTCATTGCCAGCCGCCACCAGGACAATCAGCATGTGAGGATGCCACGAGCCACGTGGCAGGGTATAGATTTATGGAAATGGATTAATTTAAGATATAAGAACAGTTAGCAAGAAGCCTGCCACAGCCATACAGTTTGTAAGCAATATAAGTCTCTGTGTTTACTTGGTTGGGTCTGAGCAGCTGTGGGACTGGCGGGTGACAAAGATTTATCCTGACTGTGGGCAAGGCAGGAAAACTCTAGCTACATCTTACTTATGCCCTGTGCTTAGTTTATGAATATGAAGAGTAGAATTTATAGGCAGATGGCTCTATCACGATTGTGGGAAAAGATATATTTCTTATAAATGACTAGTCTTTAGCAAGGGAAATTAGACCCAGACAGCAACGGTCTTAAATACCATCCAGAGCACAGTCTTTGCTGCAGGAAAGAGAATACAGCTGTATCAAGTGAGGTTCACCACTCTGACTGTAGTTACTGCATAGCAGTCTACAGCCCTACACAATGAGGTTCACCACTCTGACTGTAGTTACTGCAGGGCAGACTACAGCCATACACAATGAGGTTCACCACTCTGACTGTAGTTACTGCAGGGCAGTCTACAGCCCTGCACAATGAGGTTCACCACTCTGACTGTAGTTACTGCAGGGCAGTCTACAGCCCTACACAATGAGGTTCACCACTCTGACTGTAGTTACTGCAGGGCAGTCTACAGCCCTACACAATGAGGTTCACCACTCTGACTGTAGTTACTGCAGGGCAGTCTACAGCCCTACACAATGAGGTTCACCACTCTGACTATAGTTACTACAGAGCAGTCTGCAGCCCTACACAATGAGGTTCACTGCTCTGACTGTAGTTACTGCAGAACACTCTACAGCTGGATTCCTACATCACTGCAGATTTGAGTAGTTATGAGTGTGGATGTTTAACTACATCTTTTACTTTCTAAGTGAAATGGCAAAGTTCTGTGATGGACTTTTACTTGGTTACTGATGAAATAAAGGCTGCTGAAATAAAATTGGACTCACAGAGAAGGGGCATGTATTTTGTTGTTTTTAAGAAAAGTTATTAATTAGTTCAATTTGTTTAGACCCACCACTGATGACTGTACCAGTTTTAGTTCTTTCACTGTGACTAAAACCTTTTACCAACAGCAACTCAGGGAAGGGAAGATTTCTTTTGCTTATACTTCCTGGTTAGTCCATCCTTGAGAGAAATCAGGCTAGGAACTTCCAGCAGAAACTTGATTTTACTTTTTGTTTTGAGACAGAGTCTCACCATGTTGCCCATGTTGGCATTCAACTCATTCTGGAGATGGGGCAGAACATATAATCCTCCTGCCTCAGCCTCCTAAGTAGATTAGATTACAGGTTGCAACAACAGGCAAAGCAGTATGCAAAATTTTCAAGTGTCTGGTATGTCTCATGGGGCCACCACTATAAGGCACTGGGCATAGACTAGTAAGACCTAGGCACTATACAAAGCAGAGGACAAGCAAAGGTAAGTATGAAATTATCCCAAGTTTCAAAGAACTCAGGGTTAGCAAAAAAAAAAAAATAAATTCTCATTGAAACAGAGCTGTGCACAATACCTTAAGAACATGGAAAGGGTCCCCAGTGCCATTAGGACAGGGCAGGTGAAGGACACCCTGCTTGGGGCCACTCGCCCTGGACAGGTAGAAGAAGAAACCACAGACCTGCCCAATGCCATTATGGTGAGCAAATATATGGTGGGGTATGGGAGAAAGAGTCAAGCAGAATGGTTCATGTGCTGTGGATATCGTGCTGTATAAACACTGATTGGCCAGTAGTCAGACAGGAAGTATAGGTGGGACTAACAGAGAGGAGAATTGAGGGAACAGGAAGGCAAAGGGAAAGACTGCTGGAGCCACCACCAGGACAAGGACGATGTAAGGTACCAGTAAGCCACGAGCCACGTGGCAAAGTATAGATTAATAGAAATGGGCTAAATATAAGAGTAAGAGCTAGACAATGATAGGCCTGAGCTAATGGCCAAACAGTTTAAATAATATAAGTGTCTGTATGTTTATTTTATAAGTGGGCTAAGGGACTCCTGGGGCTTGGCAGGACCCGGAGAGAAAACTCTAGCTACATTCATGCTCTATGGAAAGAGGCAGAGCTGAAGAGGCAAAGGTGGTGAGGAACCGGCTGATGTGGGTGGCCTGCTTGCTACCCAGGGCTGTGGTGATGTCCAGGCCTGGGCCATGGGCCATGTCTCATCTGTGGACCTGCTGCAACCACAATCTGTGTTGATGTCTCTGGTTCCTATTACCACCAAAGGCCATTAGAATAGGCCTGCACAGAGTTGGCCCTGCCCCTCACTGGCTGAAGCACTCAGGGGAGCAGGTCCTGCACCTTGCCTGGGCAGCACAGTAGAGCTGACTCTGTCAGAGGGTATTTGAGCTGGCTGTGAGGGCAGGAGAATGGGAGAGATGGCCCCACCCCCTTCCTTTGCATGTGGTGGCGTGGCCAAGGGAAAGATATCCTCCCCAGCCCCTCATCACCTGTAGCAGGCAGGAGAGCTGGCCTCAGGGGCAGGAGAGCAGGAGAGCAGGACCTGCCCTCAACAGCTGCAGCACTCTGGAGAACAGGCCCTGCACCTCACGTGGGCAACACAGTAACATTGACCCTGGTGGTATGGGTGTGGGTGAGCTAGCCCTGGTGGTGAGGATAAGAGAGAACTGGTAGGCTCACCCAGGCCCAGAACCAGGGCTATGAGTTGACCCACCCCAATATCCACTCCATCTATGAACTACTGGAGCACATGAAGGGTGGATCTTGCAGGCACAAAGCTACAGGATCTCCATGACACAGGGCAACAACAGGATATCCAAGAGGAGCCCCAGTGAGAGCCCAGTATTGATAGTAGAGCAGAAGTCAGAGGCCTCAAACCAGACCAATGTCTCATTGCAATGAATGAATGTATGTAATTTACAAGTAAAGATGTATGGACTAAAGGGTATATTGTGTGACTCACTGTGTCACATTACAGTTTCCATGATGAGATTTTTCTTTTTCTTTTCTTTTAGATTTTATTTTATTTTTTGGTGGGGGGAGTTGCAAGGGTAGAGGGCAGATACAAAGGGATGGAGAGATGAATGGGATTGGGATGCATGATGGGAAATCCACAAGGAATCAATAAAAACTTTTAAAAAAACAAAGGAACATGGAAAGGATAGGTTCTTCCTCTTCCAGAAGCTATCAGTTGTCAACAGTTCCTTAGCTAGTGGTGGGACATCATCACCCTCTTCTTTCTGTGCTGGGATCTTGCCTTGCTTGAGGTCATGCCAGTCTTGTGCATGCCGTCACAACTCCCGTGAATTTGTATGTACAATTGTCCTGCTGTGTCCAGAAAACACTGTTTCCTTGTAGCCATCCAATACCTCTGGCTCTTAAATTTTTTCTGTGCCCTCTTCAATGATCACTGAGCCTTGGGAAGGAGAGGGTGTGATATTGAGGTCCCATTTAAGGCTGAGCACTCTACAGTATGTGGATCCTGGTGGGTCAACTATGCTACAGTTGGTGGCCACACATCCAAGCAGAACTGTACTTATTGGTGATTTTTGTTTCTGCCCTTAGGGAAAAAAAGAAGGGCAGGGAAAGGGGACACAAGGTTGGGAGGAAAGCAAAGAGAGGTAGAGCTAGGAAGATTTGGGAAAGTGGGGGTGAATATGATCAAAACACATTGTCTGAAATTCTCAATAATAAAATAAGTAAAAATTAAAAACATGGATAGGATCATAGGAACACTGATTGTGCACACAGCTGTGAGTATTAATGAAACCATAAAAGATGAGCAGTGATTTCATAGCCTTCTTAAAATCTACAAATCCCCACTCTACATGTTTATTTTTGTGTATATGTAGATGATGGTGTGTGCGGGTGCCCATGCCATGACACGGATATGAAGGTCAGAGGACAACCTTGGGCATTGGACCTTGATCTCCACCTTGTGGCTCCTACACAGGCTTCAAAACCCAACACTGAGGTCCCAAGCTTGTGTGGTAAGGGACCTTACACACTGAGCCATGTCTCCAATGTTCAGGAACAGTTTTATTAATAAAAAGGATGACATTCAAAATTTCCTGCTAAGGTCACTCTCAAGAGCACCTGACACTTGCCATTTGAGTGTGCTCTGTATTTGTCACTGGGACTTGGTAGGAAGGGCTAGATAGCTCAGTGGTTAAGAGCACTTTCTGCTCTTGCAGATGACCCAGGTTTTGTTCCCATTATCCATAATGAAATGTCAACCATCTTGAATTCCAGTCCTGGGGGACCTAATGCTCTCTTCTGGACTCCATGGACAATAGAAATGCATGTGGTGCAAATATATGTAGAAAAATACTCATACACATAAAATAAGCAAACTAATTAATAAATTATTAGCGGGGTGGTAGGAAAGGGAAAAAACACCTTTTTTACACTGTTTCAGTTCTAGATATATATATATATCACTGGGAAATATATATAGTGTGTGTGTGTGTGTGTGTGTGTGTGTGTGTGTGTGTGTGTGTGTGTAATGTATATGTATAATCCAGCCTTCTGACTTCTCTCTTCTGCACAAACAGGACCTGGAAGATGGCTCCATATTTCCCAAAGATTCATTGCTTCGAGTAGCTGAGAAATACAAATATAAAGGGACAAGCAATAACAGGCATTTTTGTGTGAGATCTGTGACATTTCCTCAGTCGTCTCCACTAAGCTTCCTCTGTGACTTTCTGATACAGGCTTTATACACAGTTGGTGTAACAGACTCACAGTCGAAAGGGAAAGAGCAGGGCTACCACTTGATTTTTCTCCCAATTTCACAAAATTGAAATGTCCTTTTACTAATTACCTTGTCCTTATCACAATACTATCAGACTTTCCCTCTGCACCAGAAATTCCAGGAAGCCTTGCTTCACAATAAGTGGTCCTCTCTGCCCTCTTGAGGGTTGCTGAAGCAGGCAACCTCCATAGTTCTCACGGATGAAAAATTTTCCAAAGCACAAGTTCCCATGGAAGAATTCGAGCATGCTCAGCAGAGGCCCATGCCAGGAGCAGAACTACACTGCTTGAGAAGGGACACCACTGAAAAACCTTCTTGGGAGGCAGATTATATCCCCAGTGACTGGCTCCTCACATGTGGGGCAAACACAAGAGACAAAAGCTCTTGGCTGGTAGTAAGGTTAACTTTCTGTGGTTTACAAAAACCACAGTGGTCTTTTAACTTAATCAAACTAAAGATTGGACGACCTGAGTCTTTTATAAAAGGCGGGGAACCAGGAGGGACTACGTTTTCACCAGGGCCTCATCACAGGCCTCTTCTCTATCCTGTCATCTGGGTGATTCAGATTCCATATGTTGTTCTTGGGTCATTACCCATGAATTTTAAAACTTTGACTATTATTACTATTATTATTATTATCATTATAATTATTATTGTGAGTGTGTATCTCTGTCTGTCTGACTCTCTCTCTCTCTCTCTCTCTCTCTCTCTCTCTCTCTCTCTCTCTCTCTCTCTCTCTCTCTGTGTGTGTGTGTGTGTGTGTGATGTGAAGCAATGTGTAGTCATTCATGCCAAGGTATACATGTGGAGGTCAGAGTACAACTTTTTGTGAAATCAGCTGCTTCCTCCCACAGTTTATGTCAGTTCTAGGAATTGAACTCAGGCCCCTAGGCCTGCAAGGCAAAAGTCTTTATACTCACTGAGCCATCTCACCAACTAATGGTGTGGGAAACCAGAGAAGTTCACATCATGGAGGCCAGGAAGCATAGAAAGTTAAATACAGGAAGGGAACTGGACAATATACAGCCCTCAAAATCTTTGAGGGCTATATATTGTTTCTTTGGTTTCATACTCCAACATGAAAATAAGTGTTGTTTGCTAAAATTTTACAAGTTACCCAGTAGTTCCAGCCACTTATCTCCCTGCATCCCAGTAGGTAAACCCCCAAATGGTGAGATGTTCTCATCCACTGCCGCTTTTGTTAGCCTGATTGATGCACTCTTGGTTTCCAAAGTAGAATGCTTGCCTCCATTCACTCAATTGAAGGGTTAGGATAATACTAGATTCAATATTCCCCGAAGCATGTGTAGGCTGGTTGCTGACTGCTGATTAATAACCAGTGAGCCAAATGGCACCTTTTGATTCTGATTTCCTCAGAGAGACTGTTCTACAAGCATGGGGTCAACCTAAAGGAAGTGGAGTTTATTTAATATTTTCCCCCTTTCATTAGTGAGCTTAAATTACTTCCTTGTAAACTCTGCTCGTTACCTAAATGTACTAGCACTTTTGTTTCCTAATTAACTTTCTTATCAGAATCCCAAGCAAAAATAACAAGAAATGTAATCATGATAAGGTACCCTGCCTCCTCAAAACAGATTTCCTTTTGCACTTTATCTCTTGGCACTGTTCTGGCTTGTTTAATTAAAATATCAGAAATTATTAGACTCAAATTATTTCTTGATCTGGTGCTCAAATTCCCCTGAAAAACTGTTTCTTTTGCCTTCATATTTAAACCTTTATCTGTGTGAGGCAGATGAGCTTCCATATGTATGCAACTGGATTCACCTAATTCAATATAATTTTGGAAGAAGCATCTAATTTAGTCTCTATGTAATTAAACAAACAAATCAGATTTGGCTATGCTGAGCCTTGGGTGTTTAAATGTTCAGATCTTCTTTCTTGGGCTTGTAGATTGCCAAGAAGAATAGCGTGAATGTGCAAAAAACCTGAAGAAATTTTAGCATGGAGCTGTAAAATTCAAGGCAGCCATCTTATTTTTTTTTTCCTTAGAGGAATGGGGTTTAAAAAAAAAAGCCACCAAGGCCAAGCAACTCACACAAGTAGTCTTCAAGGGAAAGTAGTCATGCCCGTTACAGACTTCATCATCGCTGATGAAGAACTAGCCTTACATGGTGGCCCTGAGCAGCAGAAGACAGTGAGACCTTTTGGGTGTTCCCAAGTTGGAATTTGCTTGCTTCTGGTGGAGCTGTGTGAGAAGTTTGCCTTCTTTGAAGTCGTCTGCAACATGATCCCCTTTTGCACAGTAAAACTTGGCTACTACAACCACCAGGCAGCCATTCTCAACTTGTGCTTTATTGGAGCCTCAGTCCTCACCCCCCTGTTTGTGGGGTGGCTTGCTGATAACAGCTTCGGGAGGAACAAACTGGTGTGCATATCCTTATTGCTACATTTTCTAGGTGAGTGTCCCCTGCTAACCAGGTTTTTTTTTTTTTTTTAATCACAGAGCTTAATGTTTTTGTTAGAATTTTTAGGTTATTTTATTCCCACCCTGCTCTTAGTATAAAATAGAATAAATGAAGTATGTTGTTTCACGTTATTTCATTCTGTATATTGTTTAGGCTTAGTAGATGTCTGTATGTAGTGTTTTCCAGGATTTTCAATACCTAGAGCATTCTGATTACTACATTTTTGCTAATTACATCTTTGCACATCAATCTGCTGTACACCTTTGAATGCCCTTGCTTCCCTCTCTGTGCTCCAGCTGAAATTTGTGACAGATCCTATATGAAACATGAAATTCATTTGCTTCACAACTAGATGAAATATGCTAAAAAGGTCATGGAAGTTCACGTAGAATAACTAAGAAGTGTTTGGGTTTTATAATTAATCATATAGTAATTAGATTTCATATAAATGTATTCAGCTACAGTAATATGATTTAAAGATAAGTGAATTCATTCAGGGCATTATGATTGTTTACATAAAGAAAAATAAACATACTCCAGAAGCTTGGGAATACTTAATGAGGCATAAAGAGCAAGCTGGTGATAGTCTACAAGTGTGGGAGGTCAGAGGACAACTTTTGGGAGTAGGTTTTTGCTTTCCATCCTGTTTGAGGCAGAGTCTCCTTGTTTCTGCTGGAGAGACATGTCTGCCAGAGTAGCTGGCCTGTGAGCTTCCAGTCAGTTCTCCCACCTCTGTTCCCTAGCTTAACATAGGAGCACAGAGATTAAAGATGTGTGCTATCTGCCAGGCGGTGGTGGAGCACACCTTTAATCCTAGCACTCGGGAGGCAGAGGCAGGTGGATCTCTGTGAGTTCGAGGTCAGCCTGGGCTACCAAGTGAGTTCCAGGAAAGGTGCAAAGCTAGGCAGAGAAACCCTGCCTCGAAAAAAAAAAAAAAAAAATGTGTGCTATCACATCCAGCATTTCCCGTGGGTGTAGGGACTGTGAGGTTGCATGGCTAGCTCTTTTACCCACTGACCCGTCTTCCTGGCCCTGGCTCACAACCTTACATTGAATCTTCCTGGAAAAGCAGGAGGAGGCAAGGATGGACACAGCAGCTGTGAAATGGTTTCCTTCCGCAAACAGCACACACAGCCACACACAGGAGGCTGATTAAATGGAGACTCAGAAAGTCTCAGCATGGTGGTATAAGCAAGAGTGAGGCACAAGACATGAGACCCTGGCGGCCATTCCCCAAATGGCATGAATGTGATGATGAAGGACCTGAGACAGTCTCCCAGGTTCTGAGCTGAAGACCCTGGCAGGTGGTATACCACTGATGGGGAGTGAGTAGGGCAGTCAAAGTGGCTGGTGGCTGGTGAGGAAACATGGTAGACAGCAGGTGCTAGAAGCCCTGGATTTCAAGCAAGAGTAAACAGCCATTCAGGAAATTGATGACAGTGTGGCTTGGACTTGGGTTCATTGCTACTCAAGTTATGTGAAATAAAGACTGACCTAGGTGACACGTATTCCTCCAAGCTTCAGGAAATGTCTCTTGCTACCTACTCTGTGGCCATGTGTTGTTCTGAGGTCTGGGAAGCAAGCAAATGGAAAACCATGAATTCCTTCTGACCTTGACTTTCAAGTGAGGAAAGGGAGAGAATCTCCTGGTAAAGAGGTTCTTTGTCAGTGTAAGAAGAGTAGAAGACCTGGGTGAGGGGACAGTGGCGGGCCTGCTATTGGGTATCAGGGAATGCTTTCTGTTAAGTAGCTAAGCCAAGGTGGGAAAGACGCATTCTTGACTGGACAGCACGCCACACCACAAGCGTTCAGTCACTTTCTTGTCCAATGTGATTTTGATCAGTCTGGACTCTTGTGTAAGTCACCACACTAGGACAGAAAAGGGAGATCTTGACTTTGGAATTTTCCAAGCAAAAAGAGCTAGATTAACTCCCTATGTGCTATTGTTGTTTGGTTATTTCTTCTCTCTCTCTCCCTCTCCCTCTCCCTCTCCCTCTCCCTCTCCCTCTCCCTCTCCCTCTCCCTCTCCCTCTCCCTCTCCCTCTCCTCTTCCTCTCTCCCTCCCTCCCCCCCATATTGGGTATAGAAAGCCAGGATTCACACATGCTCAGCAAGGGCCCCACCAATGAGCTATATCCCCATCCCTTTTTACCTTTTTATTTTGAGACAGGGTCTCTCTAAGTTGCCCAGGCGGTCTTAGAAAACACTGTGCAGCTCCATCAGGTCTAGGAACGAGTCCTCCTACCTTAGCCTCCCAGGAAGATGGATTATGAGCCTGTGGTGCTAAGCTTGGCTTGGCTTTCTTCTGTAAGTTATGTCCCAAAGTTTTCCACTCACAGCTGCCAGGACATGGCAACCTGTTTACTAAATAGTAAGGATTCTAACCAAAGTATGGCCTCTTTCTGAATTGATATCAGTTTAGATTAAAAAAAAATACAGCCTTCTCTTTGACCATAGACTATCTACTGACCTACCAGTAATCTGTCCAATTCCAACTCATATCATTTTACCAATACAACTTCCTGAAAAAGAATGAATTCATAGTTTCTATTGTCTAAAAAATAAACTCAAAATTTAGTTTATCAGACCTTTATAATTTATATGAAGTTTAATCCCCTGCAATGATCTATGCTAGCTTCCAATGACATTGAGACCCTTTCTACATCCCCACTTTTCTCTCTTCCACTCATTTTCCTCTCTGTCTGAAAGAGTTAACTTCCTCAAGTTTCACTCTGTACCTGAAATTTTGAAAACTCTTGCTCTTTTGTCAAGACCCATGTTTATTGTTGCCCTCTCCATGTTTAACTATGCTGTTATCAATATAGAAGATTGCATGGGTTGGAGAGAATGATAACTCAGTTAGTAAGTGCTTACCATGCAAGTGTGGAGACCCCAGTTCATCCCAGAACCAAAGTCCAAATACATGATGTGGTGGTACCCAATTGTAGTTCAACACTGGGAGATGGATACAGGCTGCCTTCTTTTGTGTAAGAGGCTTTTCCTAGGAAGCACGCACAGACACACAGACATGTACACAGAGACACACAGATGTACACACAGATACACACACACACACACACACACACACACACACACACACACCTGTATTCACCCAAGATATAGAACCTATCACAACCAAATTAATAATTACATCAAAATTCAATTTGGTGAACTAGTGAGTTTTTATTTGTGGTTACTAATAGGATTATAGGTGCAAGGTGATTTATAGGAGCAGGAATGACTCAATTATAGGGCACCATCAGCATAAAGCACACTCCAACCTGTGTGATGACATGAAATACACATCCCTAGGGCTCTTTACATGACTTAGACAGTTCCTGGGTCAGGGACTCGCCTCTCTGCATCTCCCGAAGCACTTGTTTGCTGCCTCTATGTCTCTGGGTAGGGAACTTGGTGAATCTTGTAAATTTCATCTTTCCCTGGACATGTGAATTTAGTTTACCTCCTGGGTCTCCTGACCTCCCCTCCCCCTCTCTCTCCTAGAAAGAATGTTTCAAATCAGAGGAAACCATTCCACACCATTAGCCTACTTGGCAAGCGCTGAGATGCCCCCATCTCCAAAAACAAAGCAGGTGGCTCCTGAAGGACAATACCTGCCAAGTCCCCTGGCTTCCACAAACATTTAC